>NC_137978.1:47165918-47288418 GCF_963924665.1 Micromys minutus
CACACACACACACACACACACAGCAAACACTCAGACATATACATATGTGTTATTATTATAATAAAATCTTTCCGTTTGTTTTCTGAGAGAGGGTTCTCTGTGTAGTGTTGGCTGTCCTGGAACTCTCTCTAGACCAGGCTAGCCTTGAACCCAAAGAGATCTGCCTGCCTCTGTCTACTAAGTGCTGGGATTAAAAGTGTGTGCCACCACTGTCCAGCCAAATTAATCTTTTAAAAACCTAAAAACTGTTGGGCTGGAGAGATGGCTCAGTGGTTAAGAACATTGGCTTTTCTTCCAGAGGGCCTGTGTTTAGTTCCCTGCAACCAAATGATAGCTCACAACCATCTGTAATGGAATCTGATCCCCCCTTCCTGGCATATAGGTGTGCAAAGAGACACAATATTCAGATGCATAAATAAATCTTAAAGAAAGAAAGAAAAAAAAATCTTATCTTAAAAAAAAAAGGAATTGGGACACTGGGATGTACCTTGTATGAGAGAGTGAGTGTCTGGTAGGCATGAGTCTCTCTCTCTCTCTCTCTCTCCATATAATATATATATATATATATATATATATATATATATATATATATATATTAAAGAGTACATTGTAGGTGTCTTCAGACACACCGGAAGAGGGTATCAGATCCCATTACAGATGGTTGTGAGCCACCATGTAGTTGCTGGGATTTGAACTCAGGACCTCTGGAAGAGCAGTCAGTGCTCTTAACCGCTGAGCCATCTCTCCAGCTCTCAGGGTCATCCTTGGTATAGTAAGTTTTAGGCCAGCTTGTAAAAGATAAGATCCTGTCTCCAACAAAACAAAAACAAAACAAATAGCCCATAAAAAATGAAGCAAAACAGGGTTGGAGAGCTAGCTCTGTAGTTAAGACCACTGAACCCAGATTCAATTTCCAGAGCTCTCATGGTGACTCACATCTATAACTCCAGCCCCACCCTCTTTTGTCTTCTGGCCTCTGCACGCACCAGGCATGCATGTGATGCATGGACATGCAGGCAAGACGCTAAAAAATGGCTAGTGGAACTGAGGGTGTAGTCCAATGGCAGAGTGCATGTTTGCCATGAAAAGAGCTCACAAGGAACGATAGAGTTCATTTCGTTAAGCAGACAGAGAGGGGCTGAAATGTAGTTTAACTTGAGCAAGATCCTAGATTCCATCCATTCCTTCTCCCCAAAAAGCTATCCTCAAGATGTGTCCCATACATCTGGGGTGGGGGGGAGATGGATGAGAATTTTGAAGAACTGGGCTGGGTACATGTCTTAGTTAGGTGCAAGGAAACACCATGACCAAAAAGCAAGTTGAAGAGGAGAGGGTGGTTTATATTTCCACACTGCTGTTCATCACCAAAGGAAATCAAGACAAGAACTCAAACAGAAGCTGACACTGAGGCCATGAAGGAGTACTGCTTACTGGCTTGCTTGTCCTGTTTTCTTATAGAACCTGGGTCTACCAACCCAGCCATGGTCCTACCCACAATGTGCTGGGCCCTTTCATTGATCACTAATTGAGAAAATGGCATACAACTGAATCTCATGGAGACATTTCCTTAACGGAGGCTCCTTTCTCTCTGATGATTCTAGCTTGTGTTGAGTTGACACAAAGCCAGCCAGTATGGTGGTAGTGAATTTGAGGGTAGTTTGGGCTACATGAGACTATCTCCAAAACCAGAGAGACTTGGACTCTGGAAAGTGAAAAGAACTGAATGATCCTGTATCTTTTGAAGAAGCAAATTGATAAAATGGGGACACAGGAGTAGGCAGAGGTTCATGGGTTCTGGGTAAAGGGGGGGGATTGTTGTTTTGCAGTTTGTAGAAGGGAACACTACAGGTGAAGGAAGTTGCCAGAAGCTAGGCAGGGTTGCACTGTGCATAAGAGATGCTGGGCCATGCCACATTATGGTCCTAGAGGAAGGGGACCTGGTACTAATTGTCTCCAAGACTCTGTCATGTGTTCCCTGTAACCCTGGCAGATGGCACACTGGTGCTGGTAAGAACTGGGCCTCATCTGAGTAAAGATGAAGCCTAGAGCTTCCTAGGAGGATGAAGGATGAAGAGAGCGAGGCATAGTGATCCTGGGATTTGACTCTGGGGATGACCTTGGAGAAGAAATAGCCACTGGAGAATCAAGGAAAACAGGCCAGACCAATGCAGAAGAGCCAAGGCTGAAGGGAAAATTTCTGAAACCAGGAGCAGGGGTGTTTGAGGATCATCCTTGGCAATGGGGTGACCCTCATAAGGCACCTTTGTCATGTGGGATGTAAAAATTGGGCTTGAAAGCAAAGTCCAGGAAGGAGGGAGTTAGTGGAAAGGTAAGGAAGTATTGTCTCAAGAGGGAAAAGTGTGGGTCTAATGGAAGAAGAGCTGAGAAGCTGGGGCCAAGCCTGCAGAAGGTGACAAGCCTGACCACCTGAGTTTGATCTCCAGAACCCTCAGGGTGGAAGGAGAGAGCCAGCATGCACAGATTTGTCCTCTGACCTCCACACCTTTGTTATAGCATGCATGTGTGAGTGCACACACAAAATAAATACAGAAAATGCAATAATTTTTTTTTTGATGTGGAAAAAGAAAAAAGTAAGGGGCTGGAGAGATGGCTCAGCAGTTAAGAACACTGGAGGCTCTTCCAGAGGTCCTGAGTTCAATCCCCAGCAACCACATGGGGACCCGTAACCCTCAGTAATTCTTCCAGCCCCCATGAACACTTGCATGCACATGTGGGTGCAGTAATATCGAAGAAACATATCTTTAAAATACAACGAAGTCGGACTCAGAACTTGTTCCTTCTAGGAAAGAGGAAGGTACATATGTTTGGGATTGAAGAATGGACAGTTTCGAGGGGGCTGTTTCTGGGTGAGATGGGGTTTCTTGAGCAGAGAGATGTGGGCAAGTCCAGAGCATCAGGAGAATGAGGTCAAATTGTGGAGAATGGCAGAAGGGGTGGCAATGGTCATCGGAGCTTGGATCAGCGGTGCCCACAGCTTGGGCAGCATGTCTAAAGTGCTCTGTATGGAGTCCTGGTTAAGAGCCCAGGCCTGAGAGGTGACAGTTTGGGTTCCTGTTTTGGAGTCACAGTGTGGCCTCAGGCAAGCTGCTCAACCACTAAGTAGTTGGTCCAATTCCTCGTCTGTCTGATGAGTTTAAACATGGCACTTCCCTCTGAATATTATAAGTGAGTCTATTTATGTTCAGGGTTGTCATCTACCACAAGGAAAGTACTCAGTCTATTAAGGCTTGTTTTTTTTTTTTTTTTTTATCTTGAAGTAAGGCCTTGCAATGTAGCAAAGGCTACCTCACACTTAGAATCTCATCCTCCTAGGTGCTGACTTACTTTGTTGATCCGTAAGGACATTTTAGGGTTCTTTGTGTAGCTCTGGCTGTCCTAGAACTAGTTCTGTAGACCAGACAGGCCTGGAACTCACAGAGATCCTCCTGCCTCTGCTTCCAGGGTGCTGGGGTCAAAGATGTGCACCATTGTGGCAGGGTTGAAAGAGGACCTTGAAAAACTTTGGCAATGCAAAGATGGCTCACATGGTGCAGTCAATTTAGTGATCTGATAACAACAGTCTTCTGCAGCTCATGTGGTCACCCCTGCCCCCAATCCACCATGAATACACACAGCTTGGGTCTACAGTTGTCTCAGCATCAAGCCTGGAAAGAATTTGGAGCTAGGGTGAGGCAGGGGTCTGAAGGATTGCCTGGGGTGGTGGAAGAGAATCAGGGTGAGTGGGGACATTAGGCTGTTTGTATCAGATAGCCTGGTGGGTAAGTCAGCTCCCCTCTGAGTCTTGGGTTCTTTGTCTGTAAATGGGTTGTGGAGAGTTCTAAAGAGATGAGTCAAGGACCCTGTGGTACTGGAAAAGGTCAGTGATGCCTGGGTTCTACCAGTTTTTGTTCTTGGTTGCTTGGTTGGTTTGATATAAGGTCTTACTATGTAGCCTTGACTGATTTGGAACATTTGCTGGCTGGTGTCTCCCAAGTGCTGGGATTCAAGGCATATACCATCACCAACTTTTATGACTCACTTTTTTTTTTTTTGTTGTTGTTGGTTTGTTTTTTTTTTTTTTTTTTTTTTTTTTTTTCAGAGACAGGAGGGTTTCTCTGGCTGTCTTAGAACTCATTCTGTAGACCAGGCTATCCTCAAATTCACAGAGATCCTCCTGCCTCTGCCTCCTGAGTGCTGGGATCCCACTGCCACACCAGGAAGAGTCTAACAATTTTAATTTAAGAGACACCAGTGGGTAGAAAAGAGAATCCTGGTCTTTCTTAGGCATCTACCGGGTGTGCCAGTCACTTTCCATTGCCCTTCTCTGGGATCTTTATACTCAAGTCATGATGCAGATGATAACAGTCTGTTTGTCAGATGAAGAAACTGAGGCTCAGCTTGTTTGGTGACTTCCCAGGGAAGATGGGAAAATGAATTGGTGTCTAGAGAGAATGTGCCTGATTCTACTGCCTGCTGTTCCTAACAGGTGGTACTTTGGAAAGATCAGTAGAAAGGATGCAGAAAGGCAGCTTCTCTCTGCTGGCAACCCTCAGGGGGCCTTTATCATTCGGGAAAGCGAGACCACCAAAGGTGAGTTGGTACCAGCCATTAAGGAGAGCGGGGCGGTGCTTGGGTCAGGGCCAATTGGAGAGGCAGACCTAGGATGGACTCTAGGAATTGCCTATGGGACCTCTTCCTGCTCTAAGTCTGAGGGAGAAGAGGATTAAACGACCCTTTCCACGCAGGTGCCTACTCCCTGTCCATCCGTGACTGGGACCAGAAAAGAGGTGACCACGTAAAGCATTATAAGATCCGAAAGCTGGACATGGGTGGCTACTACATCACCACACGGGTCCAGTTCGAATCTGTGCAGGACCTGGTGCGGCACTACATGGGTGAGCTGCTACATGGGTGGTCACACCACATGAGTGTGAGCAGGGATTGTCCCGATGGGGAGACTGAGGCCGAGAGGACAAGTAGAAGAAGTAGTGGCTAGGCCAAGTATGTGTGTCCCCAGGATTCTGCTCCATGTGGATTCTGAGGGCACTGAGGTCTGACAAAACAATGCCTTCTAACGTTCTTGCTTCCAGACCTAAGCCTGTGAGAACTTTGGACATTTTTTATTTATTTGGGGAGAGGGACTCATGCGTATCAGAAGACAACTCGTGGAACTTGATTCTCTTCTTCAACCGAGTGGGTCCTGGGGATGAAATGCAGGTCACTGGGGTTGCCAGCAGATACCTTCTTTACCTGCTGAGCAGAATTGCTAGCTAGGTTTATGGAAACTTTGTAGGGTCTTTGTTCTCTCTCTCTCTCTCTCTCTCTGTCTGTCTGTCTCTGTCATAGTGTGTGTATCTCTGCGTGTGTGTGTGTGTGTGTGTGTGTGTGTGCCATGTGTGGAAATCAGAACACAAATTTCAGAAGTAAATCCTTTCCTCCCACCATATAGGTTTCAGAGACCAAACCTGGCTGGCTAGGTTCGCTGGCCGGCACCTTTAGCTGCTGGACCACCTTGTTGGCCCTGTTGTACTTCCTAGGCAGAGTCATAATCATAGGCTCTAAACCAGCAGTTTCCAACTTTCCTAATGCTGCGACCTTTTAATACAGTTCCTCATGATGACCCCCAACCATAAAATTATCTCATTGTTACTTCATAACGGTAGTTTTGCTACTGTTATGAATCATAACCTAAATATCTGATATGCAGCATATCTGATCCTTGTGAAAGGGTCCTTCAGATCCCCAGTGGGGTCACGTCCCACAGGTTGAAAACTGCTGTTCTAAGCAGTGGGTGTCAGAAGCTGATCAGAACTTTGAGGAGACTCTGGCTGTTGTGTGCTACCTAGACGTCAGGGGTAGGGCTGAAGGCGAGGTCCCTTAGGCACCTTTGGTCTTTGCCCAAGCAGTGGCAGCAAACAAGCAGAAGAGAATGATTCTGGAGCTGAGCAGGAAGCAGTATGGACCTGACCAGACAGAGGCCTGGTTGTGGGGCTAAGCAATTATGGTCCATCTTGGAGTAAAACTCAAGCACAGAGACCAGGCAACTTCATGGCCTGACGTTCTGAGCTTGGCTCATTAGGCCCGGGATGAGGTCCATGGCAGGAATGGGCTCACCTGCACAGTTTTGCCTCAGAACCTCTGTTTTCACCTGTCAGAACTGGTCCTTGTCCTTAAAGGCCTGGCTGGAGGCCACCTCCTAGGAAGACCCATAAAGTTCCCACATCCTTCCTTGGGCACCCGAGTTCGCCTATTCGGAGGACTGGGTTGTCTTCTTTCCTGGCCGTGAGCTCAAATATGAACCTTTTTTCCCCCACAGTTTTTCAAGACAGGGTTTCTCTGTGTAGCCCTGGCTGTCCTGGAGCTTGCTCTGTAGACCAGGCTGGTCTCTGCCTCCTGAGTGCTGAGATTAAAGTTGTGAAGTTTCACCACTGCCTGGCTTCTTTCTTTCTTTTTTTCTTTCTTTTCTTCCTTCCTTCCTTCCTTCCTTCCTTTCTTTCCTTTTAATCCTGGCTTGTAAAGACAAACTGTAAACTATTTTTGTTTCTCTGGATTTTATTTATGTATGTATTTATTTATTTAAGACCCTGTAGCCTAGACTAACACCAAACTCCTTCCACTTTCCTCAGCCTACCAAGTGCTGGCATTATCAGCACGAGCTACTATAGTCCACTAGGGCCTGGTTATTTATGGATGCTAGGTGGTGGTAGAATTTCGGAGAGAACATCTGTAACTCCCATCTGTGAACTCCTTCCATCTGCCCTTCCTCCAGAAGTGAATGACGGCCTGTGCTACTTGCTCACCGCACCCTGTACCATCATGAAGCCCCAGACTCTGGGCCTGGCCAAGGATGCCTGGGAGATCGACCGTAGCTCCATAGCGCTTGAACGCCGGCTGGGCACCGGCTGCTTTGGAGATGTGTGGCTGGGTAGGAGATGGGGGTTGGGGGTGGGGATGGAAGGTGCTGGGGGCAGGGAGGGGTTGTCTAGGGTCTGGGAAAAGGGACAGGATTTGCGGGGAGCCAGTCTTGACGAGTATGCGGCCACCGAGCAGGCACGTGGAACTGCAGCACAAAGGTGGCCGTGAAAACGCTGAAGCCAGGCACCATGTCCCCGAAGGCCTTCCTGGAGGAGGCACAGATCATGAAGCTGCTGAGGCACGACAAGCTGGTGCAGCTGTACGCGGTGGTGTCTGAGGAACCCATTTATATTGTGACAGAGTTCATGTGCTATGGTGAGGGGGCAGGGTAGGAGGCAGGGTTGGATGCGAAGGGACTAGAAACTGTATAGTTCCAGAGCAGGGTGGGAGTGTGTGTGGGCAGGGCCTGTTGTGGGGCGGGGCCTGTCGCGGGGCGTGGCCTGTCGCGGGGCGGGGCTGTTGTGGGGCGGGGCTGTTGTGAGGGCGGGGCCTTCTCTTGCTAGAAGGTGCTTAGCCAAGCTAGTGGATCCCTTTGGATGAAGAGGACCTGGAGAGGAGTCTTAGTGGTCACATCAGGGATTTGGAGGTGGAGACAGAGCAGGAAGGTTGATCTAGGGGAAAGAACCCGGGAGAGAGGGAGGCGAGGGGAGGCTAGATTAGCTGGGTAAGCGCAAGGGCAGTGTAGAGAAGGGTTGTTGGGAGTAGGGGCTTGCTGCTGATTTTCTGTCTGCTTCTCCCTAGGTAGCTTGCTGGAATTCCTAAAGAATCGAGATGGTCAGAAATTGATGCTTCCCCATCTAGTGGACATGGCTGCCCAGGTAAACTGGACCAGCAGGTTTCATCTCTCAGACCTCTCTCCTATTGTCCATCCATAAACCTATATGTCTTCATACACTAAAACTGCAGCCTAGCCCACCTTACGAGCTCTGAGACCTGAGTCAGGAAGACGCTGTTGAGTTTCCTCATGTGCTCTGGACAGCGGTGGGGTTGGGGCGGGGGTGGGGTGTCCATCGGGACAGGTGTAATAATGGTGTTGTGAGCCCATATCAGCGCCTGCCTCTCACTTCCTCCCCCCACCCCCCAGGTAGCCGAGGGCATGGCCTACATGGAGCGTATGAACTATATCCACCGAGACCTGAGAGCAGCCAACATCCTGGTGGGGGAATATCTAATATGCAAGATCGCCGACTTCGGGCTGGCGCGCCTCATAGAAGATGATGAGTATAATCCCCAACAAGGTGAACGGTCTCTCCCTACCTTACTAGAGATCAAAAACCCTAAGGGTTAGCCATGCTCCTCACATAATCAGAAACCTTTCCCCACCCATGATGATTCCAGACACCTCCCAATCCTGATGTAAATCAAATGCAATTCTGAGTTCAAGTCTTCCCTCCAAACACTAGCTACCCACCTTTCTCAAGTTACCTAACTTCTATGAGTTGCCATTTCTGACCTATAAGATGAAAATACTTAGTCCGTAATAAGAAAATAAGGATATTTACCTGTTACTGAGTAAGTACCAGGCACTGCTTAGTTGCTAAGTCTTAAACAGATTTAAATGGATGAGCTTTAAGTCTTAAACAGAAGACAACAGAGTATATCAACACCAAATCTGTTATAACACATCTGTTGTATAGTGTTATATAACACTAGAATGCCTAGTATGGACCCTAGCCACTTGTTGGCTGTGCTGTCTGGGTGGAAAACTTACTTGGCATCTTCTTTTCCTAACTGGTAAGGTGAGGTCTCGATGTGTTCACTAACATATTGCCCAAAATAGTACCGGGGCCTGGGGAGGGGCTATAACTCAGTGGGAGATGCTTGCTGAGTGGAATTTGCTTCCAGTACCATACAACCTCAACCAAAACAAATAAACCTGTGACCAGCACTTAGTAAAGGCTAGAGACATTCCAATATCCTATCTTGAGAAGCAAAATCATGTGTAGAACATAGCAGGTCTTTTCTGGGGGTCCCTAAGATATCCAATCCTACAGTCCTCAGTCTCTTAACCCAGCAGTTCCCAGGGGACTCCCCCCCCATTAACCTTACCTCCTCCCCAATATCTCCAGGAACCAAGTTCCCCATCAAGTGGACAGCCCCAGAGGCCGCCCTCTTTGGCAGATTCACTGTCAAATCAGACGTCTGGTCCTTTGGGATTCTGCTCACTGAACTGATCACCAAGGGCAGAGTTCCTTACCCAGGTGAGCTGGAAATTAGGGGTGTGGTCATGGAGAGCAGCCTTCTCCCCCTCAGCTCCTTTTCCCTGGCTGACTGGACTCCATTCTTCAGGTATGAACAATCGGGAAGTGTTGGAGCAGGTGGAACATGGTTATCACATGCCGTGCCCTCCAGGATGCCCAGCCTCCCTGTATGAAGTCATGGAGCAGACCTGGCGTCTGGACCCAGAGGAGAGGCCCACCTTTGAGTACCTGCAGTCTTTCCTGGAAGACTATTTCACCTCCACGGAACCACAGTATCAACCTGGAGACCAGACATAGCCTGACAGGGCATCAGTGACCCTCTGGGAATATGTACTTGCCCTTGCCAATCCCCAGGGCGCTCTGAGCCCAGTGCCCCGAGACTTGGAACCCTGTGGAATCCTAGCACATCAGAGAAGGTCCGAAGCTCTGAAGCCATTTTAGAGATGGTGCAGATGAAGACTAGAAATTCATCTCTTACCTTCACTGACCCCAAGCACTCTTTCTTCCCTTCCCACCTAGGTCCCATCCAAAAATCTATGGCACCCCACTCATTCCACAGTTGAAGTAAATGGATGAGCAGAGCTCATCTCTTGCACACTCTGGCCCCAAGTACTATTTTTCCTGTCCCATTGGGCTCCTGCATACCATTAGTCTCTCTCTCCCCCATCTCCTAAAAGTACAAATACTTTCTCTAGTTATTTATAAAATTGTATTTCTCTTTTTCCACTTGTCTCTCATTCCTGCCTTCCTACTTCCTGCCAGCCTGCTCCAGACCAGACCCTAAGGATTTAATCCGTAGGTTCTCTTGGGTTTCTCTATGTTACAAAGGCAGAGAACATCTTTGCTTGATTCCCTGCTTTCAGACCCGATGCTCTGGTCCCGGCCCAGGTCTGAGTGATAGAGCCACTGAAGGCTCACCCCCTCTCTGAGTGATGAGTATGTGTTTATTCATTGTCAGAACAGCGATGATGCATGCATCCGGCTATGACAGTTCCCTGAGCCCTCTGTGGGGAGGAGTGGTAGTCTGCAGGGGGTGAGCGGGATGGCTTTGGCTGTTTGCAGGGAGGGTAGAGTGGGGTGGTGAGCAGTTCCCTCTTACCTACTAAGGACAAGGTACCCAGTGCGTGGAGTTTCAGGACATGCCTACACTCCATTGTCATCCACATGTTCAGTTTTACCATGAGTTGAGAAACACAAAGCAGGTGATGGGAAATAGACAAATGTGGTTTTAAGTCTCTGTACGGTTGATTCCTTACCTGATGCCAGCTATCTTCCCAGCTGTCACAGGCACACAGGGGCAGTCTTAGACCTCCCACGGCAGAAGCACAGAGAATACAAGCTCTCTACAGCTCCCCAGAACACAGCAAGAGGAGGATGAAGGGAAGAGGCCTAGCTCATAGGACCTCACTGGGGAGTGAGGTTGGCTCTTCCTCACCCCAGGGAGCTTTTGGAGACCTTTGGAAGTATTTTTATTGTAGCGACTGGGATCAGGGATGGGAGACAATCTCTGATGTGCTTCTTGGGTCCTCCATGGAGAAAGTGGCAGCTGGTGTGCCTCTGTTTGGAAACCAGGAGAGCAGGAAATATGGATTCTTACCTCTTGTGTCAGGAAGTGTTTATCGGCCCTCTGGCTTATTGATGGGAGAGAGGAGAGGATCCTGGGAGCTGGGAGTTGCTGATGCATTAAGCAATTACTAAGAATCGACTCTGATGGGCCCTTCACACTGTGCAGGACCCTGGGCATATAAAAGTGAGTGAGGGCTAGTCCTGTCTTGGGGGCGTTCCTTTGGGTGAAGAAATAATGAATTAATAAATAAATACTTTCCTTTTGAGAAAAAAAAAAAAGATGCATAATCTCATATAACCCAGGCTGACCTCCAAACTCCCTACATAACCAAGAATGACCTCGAACTCCCAACCCTCCTGCCTCTACCTTCCAAATGCTGGGATTTGGTTGTGTCCCACCATGCTCAGTTTGATCTCTCAAACTGACTGAGGCCATGGCGGTGGCACACACCTTCAGTCCCAGCACTAGGGAGACAGAAGCCAGCAGATGGGCATGTGCTTGAGGCCAGCATAGTTTATGCAGCAAGGTGCAGCTCAAACACAAACAAACATGCCTGCTGACTGTCAGATATGTTTCCAGCCTTTCTCCCCCATGTAATCGAATGCTGAGACCCTTTCCTATGATTGGTTCCACTGGATAAGAAAACTGAGGCTCAGGGGTTACCGGATATGCCTGGATCACTCAGATGCACATGGTAGAGTTGATCTTACACAAAGCCCATGATCTCTTCAGTAGACTTCATTACTGCTAGGTTTTGGAAAGGGTGGTGTGTGTGTTTGTGTGTGTGTGTGTGCGCACGTGCCCGTGTGAGCGTGCGCTCTGACCCACGTGCCTGTGTGCATGTGCATGTGTTTTCTCTACTTATCAGCAGAAAGATTCCCTAAAACCCTCTGCCAACCTGAGGAATCTAAAGGAAAGGGGCAGGGTGGCATCTACTGAGAGTTCCCGCTGACCAGGGTTGTGCTGAAGGCTGTTGAATGGAACCAAAAGATAGAGTGAAGGTGAACCAAAAGATGGCTGGGTGGTTAGGAGCACTGACTGCTCTCTTCCAGGGAATGTGGGTTCCGTTCCCAGCAACCTTATAGCAGCCCACAGCTGTCTGGAACTCTTAAGATTTGACACCCTCACACAGACATGCATGCAGGCAAAACACCAAATGCATGTAAAATAAAAATTAAATAGATAAAGTCTAGATGGAGAGACTCCAGATGTCAGGAGGCAAACTCTCAGATACCAAGGCTCCTTGAGGCCGTAGGGTCCTAACCAGTCAGATTCACGGGAACCTGATACACAAGCCGGAAGGTAGCATTGTTTCTGTCTTCCTGCCATGGGGTTAAATAGTAAGAGCCCAGCCCTGGAGCTCTAGTTCCCACTGTGAATCCTGCCTCTGTGAACCCTGCCTCTGTGAATCCTGCCTCTCTCACTTGCTGGCTCCGGGGCTCTATGCAAGCGTTTAAGTTCGCCACGATTCAGTTTGCTCATCTGTGAAGTAGCATTAAATGTTTAATACACGTCAGCTGCTTGCCACTGTCATTTACAGAATGTTGACTCTGTGCCAGGGGTCCTGCTAAGGGCTGCCATTTCAGCCTCGCATGACCTAGAAAAACAGGCGGCTGTTCTGACAAACTGAGGTACTGTGAGGTAAACTGTAACCCCACCAACACACACACACCACACACACACACACACACACACACACACACACACACGTTTTGAGATAGACCCTCTCTGTGTTGCTCAGGTTCCTTAGTGTGGGAATTGTAAACATACACCATCATGCCTGACCAAAGTCAGATTTTTGAAGGTGTCCAGGACATTAAGCTGGAGGATCAGGGGCTGAGACCAAGTCTCTGGCCCCAGATTTAGCACTCAGACTCCGCCTTCTGCCCATGTGGTTTCAGTGAAGGCCCAGCAGTGCAGTGAACCATCTGAAGTGCTTCAGGCCTCTTGTTGCTCTGCAGCCGACCAGACCTCTGTGTCTACAGGTTCCCATCACTCCCTCGAGAGCAGCTGGATGAACCACCCCCGGCACCCCCATTTCAGTACCGCCTCCTGTTCCCTCCAGATAGAGCACAATGCAATTGATTAGACTACAGCTCTGTTTCAATCACCTCCTCTCTTGCTCGCCCTGCCTCCCTGAGATTACAGGCCGGTCACCTTGATTGCAGCTCGCTCCGTTCACAAAACTCTTCGGCTGGTCGTTTACAAAACCATCTCTCGCCTCATTCGCTCCCCCACCTGGTTCTTCTCCTCCGTGGTGTGTAGATTTTACTGGCTTACAGCTAGGCTCAGAGGGTGATTTTTATCTCCAGTTTCATGCTGGGGGAGGGCACCTAATTGACTAATGGCGGGATGTTTCCCTTGCGTGGTCTAATTCGATCCTCACCACTAGGGCTCTGCAGC
The DNA here is from genome assembly GCF_963924665.1 of Micromys minutus. NCBI lineage: Eukaryota > Metazoa > Chordata > Mammalia > Rodentia > Muridae > Micromys > Micromys minutus. Next base: position 47,179,005 of record NC_137978.1, read on the forward strand.
AATGGGAGATAATAACCATTTACAGAAAAGAAAATGAAGGTTCTGAACCCTCACCCAGGGTCATTCCGTGAGATGATTGGGCCTGGGTTTGAACTCTAGGACTCATGCGTTCCACTGGCATGCATGATACAGCTGTATAGAAAAACCTAATACTGGCCCAGGGAGGCTGTAGATACAGGTATGGGCCCACAGTTGCACCCAACTGGAACTGGAGAGACCATGATGGCTCTTTGTTTAAGAGTGCTTACAGCTCTTGCAAAGGACCTGGTTCAATTCACAGCACCGACATCTGGAAGCTCACAGCTGCTTGAAACTAATTCATGGGATCCAATGCTCCTGGCCTCTGAGGATACCTGCATTCACATGTGCATACTAATTCATGCAGATATACATACATACATACACATACGTACATACACACATACACACATAAGTTAAAATGAAATAAGCCCCCAAATTAATCATTTGTTAATTTCATACACACCAAGTTTTTGTGTTGTTTTCTTTGTAGGTTTTTTTTTTTTTTTTATGATCTGTTTATTTGTTTTACGAGTACACTGTCTCTGTCTTCAGACACACCAGAAGAGGGCATCAGATCCCATTACAGATGGTTGTGAGCCACCATGTGGTTTCTGGGAATTGAACTCAGGTCCTCTGGAAGAGAAGTCAGTGTTCTTAACCACTGAGCCATCTCTTTAGCCCTTGTTTGTAGTTTTTGATGGATGTTGTGATGATTTGTAAATGCTTGGCCCAGGGAGTGGCACTATTAGGAGATGTAGCCTTGTTGGAGTAGGTGTGTCTCTGTGGGCTCAAGACCCTCATCATAGCTGCCTGGAAGTGAGTCTTCCATTAGCAGCCTTCAGATGAAAATGTAGACCTCTCAGCTCTGCCTGCACCCTGCCTGCCTGGATGCTGCCATGTTCCCATCTTGATGACAGACTGAACCTCTGAACCTGTAAGCCAGCCCCAATTAAATGTTGTTCTTTGTAAGACTTGCACTGGTCATGGTGTCTGTTCACAGCAATAAAACCCTAACTAAGACAGAAGATTTTCTCTCTTTGTTGTTGTAGTCATTGTTGCTGCTGTTTTTATGCATTTAGTGTTGTCTCTATTAGGCTGGTCTTGTCCAAGAAGCATGAGAACAAACCATTACAACACATAGCAAGGCCAGCAGAGGAGCCCAGGGAGATTTCTTGAAGTATGTGGAATGAATTGGCTCTGAGGAAACAGGAGGATGAGGTCATCCGGGTTAAAAGACTAACATGTGCAAAGGCCCTGAGGTATAGCCGGGGGAGATTCATTCAGGCAAATGCAAAGAACTATGTATGGGATGGCAGGGAGCTTAGATGACTAAGGATAGGTCAGAAGACAGACAGGAATCCTAACTTTATGGCTCTTGAAAGCCAGAAAGAAATCGTCTGGGAGTCCAGGACATACTAGAGGACACTTTCTGGAGTTCTGCTGCTCCAAAACTGAGCTGGTGGAATCCTCTGCCTACTCTTGTAGGTGTTTTCCTGGTACAGTAAGGAAGCCTCCCTCCCGGACATCCACCCCTAATCACTCACCCACATGGCCTGGATGGCCCTGCAGTGATGCTTGCCCTCCACCTAGTGGACAATCTAGGAACTATACCCAGAAATGAAGGAAACTTTTTGCTGGATGAGATGGTTGGGGTATCTGGTTCTAATTCCCATTCTCAAGACACTACACAAAGTTTAATGTTGACAAAGTTCAGAGGGAAGGTAGAGAAAATGACAGTGTTTGGTGTGTTGGAAAACAGAGGAGTATCTCAACTCAATTAGGCAGGAATTTTTCTTTTTCTTTTTCCAAGACAGGGTTTCACAATATTGGTCTGGCTGTCTGGGAGCTCACTCTGTAGACCAGGTTGGACTCAAGCTCACAGACATCTTCCTGCCTCTGCTTCCCAAGTGCTGGGATTAAAGGCGTGAACTACAATAGCCTTGGGCAGGACCTTTTCATAGGAAACGAGAAAATAAACAAAGTCAAATGGGCAGCTTTAACTCCAGCACCCTGAGAGACAGAGGCAGGCTTCTCCTTTTCAGTTCTGGGCCAACCTGGGACTACATAAAATACATAGTAAGACTGTCTAAAGATACCAACAGAACAAGAGACAAAGTCAAGCAACCAGGGCTGGAGAGATGGCTCAATAGTTAAGAGCACTGGCTGTTCTTCCATGAAGGCTACTGGTTCGAGTCTCAACACCCACATTAGTAGTTTATAAGCATATGTATTCCAGTTTCAGGGGATCCAGTTCCCTTTTCTGACCCCTAAGAGTATCATGCATGCACACTGTGCACACATATACAGGCAAAACACCCATACACATATTTTTTTCTTTTTTAAAGATTTGTATGAGTACCATGTTGCCATTTTTTTAGACACACCAGAAGAGGGCATCAGATCTCATTACAGATGGTTGTGAGCCACCATGTGGTTGCTGGGAATTGAACTCAGGACCTCTGGAAGAGCAGTCAGTGCTCTTAATGTGTGTGTATATGTATACACACACACATATATATACATATATATATATATATATTTCTTTTTCTTCTTCTAATGCAGCTAAAACAGAGTGGGGGTGGAGCTGGGCATTTGAAGATTGTGAATTGGGAAGTCACAACCTGCTGCAGCAAGCCTGTGATTCCAGCACTTGAAAGGTACAAGCAGGAGAATCAGGAATCCAAGGTCATCCTCAGCTACATGGTAAGTTTTAGAATAGCCTGGATTAATTGAAACCCTGTATCAAAGTATCATGCTTAAAACAAACAAACAAACAAACAAAAAGCAAGAGAAAGAATTCAGTGAGTGCAGAGAGGAGCTTCTGGGAAGTAGAGCTAAGCAGGTATGACTAGAACGCACTACACTGTCAGGCAGGTTAGAGCTGAAAATGAAAAAGGAAGATGAAGGAAGATGCTGGAGTCCTGGTCAGCCATATGCTTGGCTGGGATTCTCACCCTTGGGCAACAGCGTTAGAAGGCAAAGTAGAGTTTTGTGGGGTTTTAAAAAGTTGTGTGTGTGTGTGTGTGTGTGTGTGTGTGTGTGTGTGTGCTTGCGTACACATGTGCTCATGCTTATGTACCAAAGGTGTGCCACCTCCCCCCACCCCCAGCTGAAATCACAGTTGGTGGCAGATTGCCTGGTGTAGAAGCTGGGAACTGAAACTCTGGTCTTCTAGAAGCCCAGCTGTAAGTCTGTGACCCTCTCTCCAGTCCCTATTTTGTTTTGCTTTGGAGATGGGGGTTGGGGTGAGGTGAGGTGGGGTGTCTCACACTATGGGTCAGGCTGGCTAGGAAATATGTAGTCTAGGTTAGCCTCAAACGCACCTCCAGCCTCTTGTGTGCCAGTGCCGGGATTACAGGCGTGAGCCACTAGGCTCAGCAGCCAAGGTATAGGAGGTAAACAAAGCCAAATCCACTTCCAGGAAAAACCAAAAACCAAAAAAAACAAACAAACAAACAAAAAAAACCCCCAACAAAAAAAAAAAAAAAAAAAAAAAAAACCAAACAACTCCTAGTGACCAGTGTGGAGGACAGAGGCAGGAGGACACCCATTCTGAACACATGGAACCACACTAGGTCACACTCCTAGGACATAGCTTTGACCAGGCTATGAACCGGACATATCTATGTACTTGATAACACCTACAGACTTATCAGTGGTGTCCTGGCTCAGCACACACACAGACAATAATGTGTTGACCTACAGTTAGAGAGATAACTGAAGGCAAGCCAAGGACACCCCAAGACTCGCCGGAGAGAGCCAGGACCTTGTACCCGCAGATGGACACAGGAATTTACACACATGCAGTGTGACCGTCAAGGACCTTACCCTGCCCCCTCTGTCTTCTCCAGGTCCCTCACCACCTCTGGCAGGAACAAAGCTGACCTTTGCCCTGTGGCCTCTGGCCTCTCCTCCCACACCCCCTGCCCCAGAGGGAGGAGCTGTTTGAAGTCTGGGCGGCAGCTGGGGTTTCCTGTTGCCTGGAGGAATGTAGGAGGACTCGCACAGGGGAGGGGAGAGGGGCTGGGCTCAGAAGGAGGGCTAAAGTGGGGGCCTGAGGGGTTAGTGTTCTCTGTAAGGGGGGGGCTTCCTGCTTCCCTGATCTCCTGGGCCCCAGATCTAACTATTACATTCAAAGGAGAAGTCCAGCAGGGACGAAATGGCTCCAGTTCTTGGATCTGCAGCTCAGTGGCTCAGGAAAGTTCTGGAAAGCTTGTTAGGTTCTTCTTGTATGGACTAAACAGAATTACTCTCCATCAATTCAGACCTCCTTCCGGGAAGTCCCAGAACCTCTGTATTCAGAGGGGATACTCATGGCTTCCCCCCTTTCTATGAATCCCAGGGACTTGGTCATTGCCCTCCTCCTCCTCCTCCTCATTATTATTTTGATTTTAGAGGGAGTCTCTCATGTAGTCCAGGTTGGCCTTGTGTACTTGTATTTCTGAAGATGACCTTAAATTTATGATCCTCCTGCCTCCACCTCCCCTATGCTGGGATTATAAGCACATACCACTCAGTAACCTGAGTCTATTTTATGGAAACCTGAGCCTCTGACAAGTTATTACACTACAAATAATGGTAAGACCAGGTGTGCCTGGGTCCCAGTTTACATGGCCTCTAAAACCGTATGTCTCCACAGTTTTATCTCTACTTTCAGCAATATTTCCTGGGTCTGAATATACCAGGTTTTGCCTCCAGTGAAACAAACTTGGTCAGAGGAAGCTGAACCCAGAAAAGAGACAGAGTCTTGGCTCTTCTTCAGCTTAGTCGCTGGAGCAGATATGGAGATTGGACACTAGGTGGCAGCAGCATCCCGCGTAATAGTTCACGTGCGTTTTGGGTAAACCCTCCCCAACATACTTTGGATAGGCTCCATAAGAAAAACCTGTCTCTAAATTCCAGGAAGACTCGACTGTGTTTTGTTTCCAGGAATCGGCAACACTTTGGGGCTACCCACTACTTCCGCAGAGGGGACACCCGAAGCATCCTGGAGAACCTTGAGCATTCTTGGAAAATTTTACCTAACTTCTTTCTGTTTGTTTGCCTTTCTCCGCCAAACTAGCTGTCCTTCCCCCACTTTTCACACTTTTTCCTGAATATCAATTGGTCCCATCTTTCCTGTGGCTCTTTGCCACCTGTATTGCCTCGTTCCAGTCCCATCCTCTCCCTAAATTTAATTCACGAAGAAAGGGTCTTCCTATCCTGTGGGTGAGTGAGGGTGTCTCTTACTCTCTTCAGCGATGAAGTCTGCCCCGTGGGTGGCAGTTATGGCAAGACACCAAAAGCTCTGTTTGTGATAACCTCAGGGTTGAGATTTGAAGCTATATAGGAGCTCTAAAGTACCCACTGCTTTTATTAATACCCGACTTTATCTTAATCCATTCTTGGGGCTACTTTGACTGCAAGCAAAGTGACGCCTAGATAGAGGCCCCTCCAGCTGGCCACAGGCTCCTTGATGCTACATCAGTGGTATGCGTTTTAGAGCCTCTCCTGTTACTTGCTTCCTGGGAAAACTCCAATTGTTCTATAGGTAGAGACTGGGAGGGATGAAGGGATGGGGAAGGTGGTGCGGATGTTGTCGTTGTCACCATCTACTTTTGACACATGCTGACTAGCCATTGCCCTTCGAGACCAAAGAAGGCATCAGAAACAGGTGGATCAGGGAATAGGAGCATTGCTTAGAGAAGTTTCAGACATGAGGCAAGATGGACTAAGCCAGCAGACACTGGCCAAAGGAATGTCAGACACAGCCGTGAAGTTGGGATCGGCTTAGAACCAGTCAGTAGCCAAGTAGCAGGGCAGTGACCGTGTATTATTCATCTGTTTCTCCTGAAAACCTCAGCTAACACTTAGTGCCAAGGGAGGACACATAGACACAGGGAAGAAAGTCAACAACAGTAAAGGGGCGGGGATGGGGGTGGGGGGAGGACAGATAGGTGATCACTACTCTGTTACCGCCCAAGGTTTAAGTAAGCAAGCTTTGGAATTAGCCAGATGCTGGATCCACCACTTTCTAATCGGGACACCAGGGCTTCAGAACGCTTATATCTAAAATAGAAATAAAGTCTTGTAGGGTTGTTGTAAGGCTCAAGGGCCCCGTGGTGCCCGGGCGCTCAGTAAATGGCAGCACTTTTTTCAGAGCTGTCCAGCCACCTCCCTGGGGTAACAAAGCCTTCCTCAGAGGCGCACATTCCCATCTGTGGGATAGGCAAGGCAGGGGGCCCAGAGCCAGGGGCTGGAGAACAGATGTGACCTGAAGAGGAGGTAGGTGAAAGTGCTGCGCCCAGCCCCCCACGCCGCAGCAGGAGCTAGAGAACTGTTGAATTCCGCTCACAAATAACTGTTCAAGTTCGGGAGAAAGCATGGTATCTATACATTGTCCAGGATTTCTGCGCCCTCTCCGCCCGTGCACGATGATAAAAAGTAGGCGCTGGAAGAACTAAACCCAGGGCTGAGTTTGAGGCGAAGGGCCACTAAATGCGGAGAAAAATGGTGTTTCCAGAGTGGCTTTCTCGCCAGAAGCCTCTCCCGAAAGAAAAAGCGTCCCCAAATTGAGAGTGTCAGTCCTCTCATCTCTCCTTGGGTCCTTTCTACGTGTTTGGGACACCCCAGAAAGTCGCAGTCCTTTTGGCTCATCCTCTGATATCGGATTCCACTCATTTCATTCTCAGACCCCGCCCCTGCGTTACCACCCGCAACCTTGGTGCAGCCTGAGCCCCGAATAGGGGCCTCGGAACGCTGGGAATGTTCCTAACCCTTGAGGAGGATCAGCAGTCCTAGATAAAATGGGACCCATCCGGGCCAGGGATACTCAGGCACAGGGTCCGCTCCGGGCCGCGCCGTCGGAGCAGCCGGAGCAGCCCCGCCCGCACAGCGCGCAGAGCGGCCGAGCGGGAACTACAAGTCCCGGCGTGCTCTGCGCGCTCTCCCCCCTGGGGTTCCGGATGGTGAGCAGCGAAGGTAAGGCGAGCTCGCAGAGGCAGCGGCGGCGACGGCGGAGACGGAGAGAGGCAAGCAGGCAGGCAGGGCGAGGGCGAGAGACGGAGGGAGGGAGCGAGCGAGGCAGACCAGACAGACAGACAGGCGGGCGGGCGGGCATAGCGAGCCACCCGCCAGGCTGCGCTCAGCCTCGCTCGCAGCGGAGAGAGCAGAAGGCAGGAGGAGGGAGGGGAGGAGGGAGGAGGGAGGGAGAGAGGGAATCCAGCTACCACCACCCAAAGCCAGCGTCTGCTTTCTGTCCTCATTTCCTTTTCCCACCCAGCTCGGAGAGCAGAGAAAGGCAGAGAGAGCGAGAAATAGAGACAGGCAGACAAACAGACAGACAGACAGAGCGGGAGGGAGAAGGGCGGCGGAGGAGGAGCAGGAGGACTACGCGGGGCGCCTTCCCTCCCAGGTTTGCAATTGGGGGGTTGGGGCGGGGGTGTCCAGGGCTGTGAGAGTGTGTGAGCGGCTGGGGAAGCGAGTGGGGCGCAGATAGCGAAGGAGTAATCGTGGTGGGGGGGGCGCCGCGGGAGCGGGGGGCCGTGTCCAGCGGAGTTAGCGGCGGAGAATGTGAGCCGAGGCGCGAGCCATGCTGTCAGCGACGGCAGGCGGCTCAGGGCTCCTCTACGACTCCTCTTCCCAGCAGCCGGGCGCCCGTGTCGCTGCCGCCGGCGGAAGATAGACGCCCCCCGAAACCCCTCGCCTGGCTCGGACCCACGGAGCCGGCAGCCCAGCACTCCGGTAAGTAGCGCCTCCTGCCCAGCTCTAGACGCCGTTGGGGACCGGCCGGCCAGGCTCTTTTGTGCAGCGCACTGTGGGGGGGCCCAGCGCCCCCAGTCCGGTCCGCCGGACCCCGTGGCTGCGGTGCCCGCGGTGCGATCGGTCTTTGTTTCCACCGGGGCCCGCGGCTCGGCTGGGCTCGGCTCGAAGCCTGGCAGGCAGCGCCGGGAAGGGGGAGGGGGAGGTGGACGGGGAGGGGGGGTGGGGAGGGGGGGTTCTCGGGTTTCCTGGCCGCCCCGCGGCTCCCCCGGCTCGGGGGCGAGGTGCGCGCCCAGCGCTGCCGCGCACCCCCTCCTTCTCCCCCTCCCTCCGCCTTTGGATTTAAAACTGCAATTTGCTCTCCAGCTTGCTGAGACTGTGTGTGGGGGGGTGGGATGTAGGGGGACCGTGGGAGCGGAGAACAAGGCTGGATTTTAGGATAGGCGCTGGGAAAAGGGGAGACTGCGGAGGGAGGAGCCCCTCCCCTCCAGCCCCCAAATCCCAAGGTTCCGTTGGCGCTCTGGGAGTTGAGGGGCGGGGACCTAATGACCCGGAGGGGGTGTGGGGCGGAGGAGGGATTTGGGGGTGGCCTGGCCGGAGGGGTTGGGCCGCGTGCCCGGTTACCTGGCGAACAAAGTCGGCTCACTTTTGCATAAATAAATAAATAATCGTGTATCAATACGTTTCCTCTAGGGCTCTGATTGAATCGGCCCCCTCTTCCCCAGGGGGTGGGGTGCTGAGTGACAGCTGTCAGCCCCCTAGGTCGGGAGCTGGGGTGAGCTGCTGAATCTCTGCTTTCTGGTTGAGGGCGCCTTCCCCGGCAGGGTCTGGGTCCCTGGGCAGAGCCAAAGGGGCAGGGGGCTGGCTCTGAGACTAGGAAATAACCTTGTTTCCTGTTCTACAGGAAAAGGGACAGCAACCCAGAGTTTGGGGGCTGGGGACGAGGACTGATGGGAGCTGGAGGGGAGGGTTCCCCAGCAGCCTGACCCCCCAGCCTCCTGCCAGGCAAAGGGGCCAGCTTAGGGAGGAAGGATGTGGGCCTTGCTGGCCGGAGGCGGGAGCTGGGGCTGTCCCTGAGGCGGGCAGCGGGCACAGATCGCAGAGAGCAGGAGGAGGGAGAGAAGCGGGGGCGGGAATTCTCTACCGCAGACCCTAGGGGCCAGGGCCAGATGTGGAGGGGTGGGGAGTCTCCCCTCCCTCCCAGCTTGGGGGCCCTGGGGTTGGGCTGGGAGGGGCTGAGCCTGGTGCCCTCGGTTCTGCACCAGTGCTTGACTGGCAGGGCCAGCTGAATTTGGGCCCAGGCGTCACCCTGGGAGGCAGGGCTGGGCTGCACCAGCCTGGTCCCTGAGCACAAGGAGGGACCCTTGGGGGGCCTGTGCCTGTCTGGCTGGGCAGGCGTTTCCCGCTGGACCAGTTGGTGTCAGGCGGGACTTGGCCCCAGCTCCCTGGGCTGAGCTCAGGGTGTGAGGACAAGCTTTGCCTCCGGGTCAGGGTGGCCACATTCTGTCCGCTCTTGCTGTTGCCGCTGGCAGGGCAGGGGCATGAGCCCAGGCCTGGGCAGAGTCCTGCCAGGGGCATTTGGGGTGTTTCTATTGTTGACTTGTTCCTGTACAGTGTGGCCCGGTGTGTGTGACTGTGTAAGCCAGGGCTGTAAGTGAAAGATTACCAGTCTGTTCACTGCCCCCCCCCCCACCCTAAGCACGGGAGGAGCAGGCAGGCTTGGCTGTGGTGTTCAGCTGTGGAGGGACCCTCGAGGTAGCACATGCATGCCACTTGTTAAGTTGACTTCCTTTGAGCAGATGTATATTTATTTTTATTGTAATGGAAAATCAAACGGGATAGTAAGTTGAATTCATTTCCCCCGTGTCAATAGCTGGAGTAATCCCCAGAGACAGTGAACTTCTGGCCCCAGAGCTCCCACCCCTTCAGAGGTGGCAGTGACTAGAGAGAGAGTATGAGCTTTGGGAGACCATGGGCATCAACCCAAACCTGTGACTCATCTCCCAATTGGTTTGGCATGGGAGCAGGTGCCCAGGTGGGGCAGACACTGCCCCCTCCCTAAGCATCTCCAGGGTGCAGTTTGACCATTCAGCCACCTCCCTGACCAGTGCCTAAGTTGTGCCTATGCCCCAGGGACAGTCCCCTGGTGGGCTTTCTTCTCCGCCTGGGCTGCAGGCCCACGTGCTGATATTTATTTTCTGTACTAAAATCCATTTTTAATGCCGTTACTTTTGAAATAATATAGAGAGAAACAAATGTGATGTGTTTAAGTTGCCCTCTGTGAGTTTTTAATGTGATCTATGGCTGAGGTAGTGACGGAAGGAGCTGTTGGGCTTAGAGAAATCTGTTGTCATAGAGAAAGACTTTGCTGTTTGTTATGGTTGTTGGGCTGGGGGGGGGTTGGAACAAGGTCTTGGGGTCAGGGAGCCCCTGACACCCCCAGGTAATGTGGGTAAACAGTTTAGTTTCTCAGTTTTAGTGTGTAAGGCTTCCAGGATTACTTTATATTGTTCACCAGTCTAACTGATGAGGCCTTTGGTGATGGAGGAGCAACCCCCCCCCCAAGCCATGTGCTTAGCTATTGGCAGGGAGAGGTCTCCTGCTTGCTGGGTTAAATAGAGGTATATGAAGGGAGGTTAGACCTGGATTCTGAAAGACGTTAAGGGGTGGGGGCTCCAGCTGATTGTGACTGGAGCAGACTTGTTCCTGACAGAAGACAGTTTGGTGGGTGCACTGGTAGAGCCCCCTCAGAGGGATGTCAGCCTGAAGCATGCCTCTGTTCTTCATTGGACAGGGCTTTCCACCGAGCAAACCTGGATTGGGTCATTTTTTTTCTGCCTTGCTTTCTGTACTACTTATGAGTGTGGGGGGGGGGGGAGTGTGAGCGAGCTACATGTTTTCTGCCAGCCTCCCAAGACCAAGGGGTGCCATGCCTGTGTACCAGATGCCCTGGCCCTTCTGGCCTATCTGGGTGAGGTCAAGCAGATGCACTATTATGGGATGGAGCCAAGCCCTGTCTCTGGTGGCTGGGATCTCTTGGGACAGAGAGAAGGGGCGAAGCTTAGGTATGGTGGGGTGGTGACTGTTAGATGAAGCAAGGGTAATATTATTGCTAATGATAGCAGACGCACACCCCCACCCCCGAGGGGGGGGGACCCAGATAGCCACTGCTGCTGAAGAGTGGGAAAGATAGAGAGGCCAAATCCATTGAAGAGAGTGAGAAAGAGACTAGGCAAGGAATGTAAGGGTCTCTCTCAGGGCTTAGTGGTGGACCCTAAGAACCTCCGAGGGCTTGGGCTCATTCTACTGCCTCTGTCCTGTCGCCAGACTCTAGGAGGCACTGTGGGCCACACTGCCATGTTTGAGGGCTAGGATTGGTTTGTAGGTGGATTATAGAAAGAAGAATGCTAATGTCCCTGGGAAAGGCGGGGGGGGGGGGGGGGAGGTTGGGGGGAAGAGAAGAGGGAAGAATCCCTTAGTATGAGGAAGGGCGATTCCAGGGGTCTTGACTAAAGCTTCCAGCCTCAGAGCAAGCAGCCTTCTCTCTGTCCTCAGGTGTCTGGGAGCTGAACAGAGTTCTTGGGACCTGTGGGCGGGGCCTGGCTAGGTGAGTTACTCTACAGGTTGGCAGGCACCCTGTGCTAGTAGACACCCATGTTATAAAAGTGGGGGACTTTGGCACCCCAAAGGTGTCTGTCATCATCCATTGAGATACCCCTCTCCAACCGAGTGCTTGACAGAGGAATGCAGCTCTAGAGGGGAGGAACCGCTTGCCCAGAGTCACAGATACCGTCTGTGGCAAGGCCAGCCTGGGACTCCAGCTCTTGTACCCTACCTCTCTGTAGTTGGAGAACTAGATCAAGCTGCAGGGGGCCTCCTTGGCCCAGAGGGGGGCTGGAGCCCATGGAGAAGAGCAGGCAGGCACCCTTGTGGCCAGAGCCCCCTCAGGGGAGGGGGAGGCACTGCTGCCAGGAGAGGGAGGGAGGGAGGGGAGAGAGGAGGGGAAACAGTGAGTCAGGCTTCCAAGAGCTGAGGATGGGAGAGCCAGAGCTTGGAGGGAGAGGGCAGGGAGAGCTGCTCTGGAGGGGGAGAGAGAAAGAGCCCAGCCAGGGGCAAGGAGAACTGTGAAGCGAGGCAGCCAGTCCCTGGCCCCAGCCCAGTGGTACTGCAGGGTAAAGCCAATATGGACTTTGCCTGAGGTGGGTCGGGAAGGAGCCATATTCTGTCTGTCCCTTCTGCAAACTCCTCTGCTGAGTCTCATTGCTAAGCTGACCCCAGGGTCTCAGGAGGATGATAATGTCCTCCCATGGCTTCTTCTTTGGCCTCATTTTCTCTGTCAGTTGTGGGACTTGAACTGTGAACTGTGGAAAGAGGGGGTGGAGGGAACACAGCAGCCCGGAGGCATGTTGGGAGGTGCGCTCTCAAGACGAACGCTGGGTGCTGGGGCACTGTTGGAGCCTACTGGGAATGCAAGGTAGGCAGCGGATCCCTGGGTGTGTGCCACTTCAGTAGGGGCTTCTGACTGGGCAGGGGCACCATGAACATGTGTGCATATGGAGGGGTAGATGCTGGTTTGGTAGCTGGTGGATGCCTTGCTTTGTGAGTCTACGGATGGCCAGTGCCTAGACTGAACCAATGCCATACATGGCCCAAACCAGCCTCTGCTGTTTCTGGGGAGACACTGGTGTACCCTCCCACTTCATATCCCTGTAGGCAGACAGGAGGTAGAAATGGCCTCTGGAGCTGACAGGAACTGCCAGGATAGCCCCTAGTGCCTGGAGCTAGAACCAGAGAAGGAGGAGGTCCCCAGAGACTGGAAAGGAGGAGGGAAAGAGCCCCTCCTGCCCAGCTGACAGGAAGCCCTGGCTCCCAGCCCCTCCTTCCCTGAAGGCCTAGTCTTTCCCTCTCCCAGGGTCCCTGTGTCTCTCCCATTGGCTGGGGCTTAAAGATGGTGGGCTTAGGGGACAGTAGGGATTTGAGGGTGACATGAGACCCCTGTCTAACCGTGTATGAACTCAGCTGCAGGTATAGCCTTGCTGTCATTCCTTTTTCTGCTCTGGGGTCCTTGGCCTGGGAGGGGCCACTTCTGCAGCTGGCAGACCTCAACTCCCCCATCCACTCCAGATGTGACTGAAACCAGAAGCTGCAGGTCTCTCTCTCCTCTTCCCTACCTCCTGAGCCAGGAGAGGCCTTTGCTGACCTAGAGTAGATTAAGAGAGAGAGAGAGAGTGGGCACCTTCAGAAGGACTAACACAGACAGATGGGTGGTAGAACAGATGGACAGAGACACCCACGCACAGACAAACTGAGAGAGACAGACAGATGAACTGGGACAGGGAGACACAGACAGACAGAGGTGCCGGTAGGGAGAGGCGTCGGAAAAACAGAAAGGGAGAGGAGAGACAGAGACGGGGTAAGCAAAGAGAAAGAAAGATGGGGAGAGACTGAGAAACAGGAAGAGATAAAGAAAGGGGGAAACCCTGGGGAGGGAGGAAAGAGAGAGAGAGAGAGAGAGAGAGAGAGAGAGAGAGAGAGAGGCTGAGACTGATTCTGACTGACTGGAGGCTACAAACCACAAACAGGAATTTGATGAGAATCTGGAAGGTGTTTTCTGCCTCATCCCTCCCCAAACCCCCAGGCCAGCCAAGTCTTCATTCCTTCCACCCCCAGCTCAGTTTCCAGCTGCTAAAGGAGGTCAGGGTGAGGAAGCAAGCAAAGTCTGGAGCAGCCCCTTCCTCTCTGCCCTTCTGTTGGAAGGGGATTGCTGAGGCTCTCCTGGCCCCATTCCGACACAAAAACGTATGGCTTTCTTGTCTCTCAGGAAAGACCACCTTCTTGCTCACTAACTTACCAGAGGATGTCTTTTTGTGTAAATGTATTCCTGAGGCTCCCTTCTGAACATACAGACACATTGTGTGACTTGGTACTGTCACCTTTACGTCAATCCTGTTTCTTGCATGGAACAGGTTACATGCCTGTGCCTCCTTAGCAATCCAGGCGGTGACACACAGGCCTATTGTGAAGGTCTTAGGATGTGCTGTCACAGCCCAAACTTTGATACAGTAAGAGTCATACCTGAGCACAGAGGGACCCTGTTCTGACAGTGGGTAGGCAGCAGCGGGAAGGCAGGGGAAAACCTGGACACAGAGGTGGTCTGGAGGTTAGGGGAGTGAGAAGGAGTTACCTGGTAAGGGTGTTGAGTATGCACACATGAACACCCGTGAATCTTGTCTGTCATGGAGTATGTGAGAAAGACTGAGCATATGTGAGAAAGGCTAAGGGTATGACGGTGTGCGGTGTGTGTGTGTGTGTGTGTGTGTGTGTGTGTGTGTGTACTAACTATGAGGTATCAGTGTGGATGTATGTTTATGAGATGAGGGTGTACAAAGAGGGACTGGGGCTGTAGCTCTGTGATGGAGCCTTTTCCTAGAATGCACGAGACCTTGGGTTCGATCTCTAGTATCATTAGAGAAAGAGAAAAGAAACCTTGACTTCAGGTTGCCTTGACAAGACGGTGTGTGGCTGTACTAAGCTGATTCAAGTAGCTTGATGCAGTGTGTTCCTGTGTGTGTGTGTGTGTGTGTGTGTGTGTATGTTGGGGGGGCTGAGGATGAGCTGCACATAGAATGGGTGCTGTGGTGTGCATTGTATGTGGAAGGATGTAGGTGTCTGTCTGCACTCAGGGATGTATATAACTAAAAGTATAGCTGCAGGTACCAGTGTGTGTCTGCTGTCCTGGCTTGGGTGGGTGTTTGTTTTCCAAGGCCTTGGTACTACTTGAATAGGGACAATCAGCCTAAAAATATGAGAAAGGCTACCAGGGGGGTTTGCAGCTGACCACAGACCCATACTGGCAGCCCAAGGACAGACATGCCTACCCTGTTCTCCTGTTTCCTCTTGCCTGGCAGCAGTAGCTTTCAAAGGAGCTTCCAGAAGAACTGTTTCTGTGTAGTTCTCTCCACCAGCAGCCAGAGCCTCTTCAAACATAGTGACGCCCTCCAGGCAGCCTAGGTGGAGGCTTCTGTTTGGACCATCTGAAGGCAAATGGGTGGGCTGAAATTCATTGCTGCTCCCCAGGGATTGAGGAGGCAGCTCTGCTCCTGGAGCTGAGGCACAGGTGGGGACAGATGGACTGGCCTGTCTTAACAGTGTAGTCCTAGTATAGATACCCCAAATCAGGGAGTTTCTGGGTGGGGGGTGTAGTCCCCAGGTGGGCTAGGACTCTGCCTTTCATTTTCCTAGAGGCCTATCCCCTTTCCCTTACCATACTGTTCCCTAACAGATTTCCAAGCACAGAACCCCTAACTGCAGCCCCCACTACGCCTAAAATATACAAGCCCCCTAGTGTATGCTTACAGCTCCAACAACTCCAAAATCACAGCTAAATGTACCTACAAACACATAGCCCCAACACTTCTACACACAACCACTCAACACCAACACCTCTTTGATATCCAACTGTTGCCCATGCACGTAGCCAACACACCCCCAAATGCAAACACCACACAGCTACCCTCTTACCTGGAACACCTCCCTCAAATACCAGGAGCCTCGTTCGAATCCTGATAACCTCCCTCTCACGTGCTTTACACACCCAGCATCTCTGATATCAGGGACCCATACTTGCCCTCCTCTCCTCGTTTATGGTTCTAAGGCACCTCCTCAGATATAATCTCCTTACCTCAAAACAGGAACTCCTGCAACATTCTCAGCCCCACAGCCCCCATGCCCAGTTCAATTCACTGTAACCTGTCAGGGAATATTGCTACATCTTCTTCCCAAACATATCACAGTTCCAGCACATAACCAAGCCCTGATTTTTATGACTCCCAGACACCCCAACACACACAGCTTCTACCACATCCTCAAGAACATCAGAACCTTCTCCAGCCTCAACACTTCAGCAGTATACCCGAGACCTGCCTACAGCCCCCTTGCCTTCTCACATGCACAGATTTTGTATCCAACATCTCTCTTACACACACATTTACCCCTAACTAAATTGTGGCAGCCTATAGATAGGTAGGGACCCCCACACCTTTTCAAACACTCCCCCAGCACACACACAGCTCCTCATTTCCACATTTCTCTCTCAGATTCACAGACAAAGCCTCAGCTCTAGGGTCCCTCCAAATGTTCTCATAGCTTCTATTACCTTTCCTAGCATGCATGTGCAAGCATTCCCGTTCCTCATAGGTTCCCTCTCTTCCCCTTGGAGAGCCCTAGAAGCTCCCCAGACTTAGCTCTGATTCTAGGCTCAACCCTGGAAAGGCACAAGGACACTCCTACACCTTTCTCTAAACACTCTGCTTGTGTATAACATGCACAGCCTTGCCTAGTCACTGCCCTGACCCATTCGCCCCTTTGAGCTCACATGTAGCTTCTCAGCTTCCCCAGCACCCCATGATACCCTGTCACACACCCCGCCTCAGCCTCATTTCTTCAGCAGCCCTCACTCCCACCAGCCACACATTCCAGCACACCCTCCCCCACCCAGCTCCTTACCCCCAGACAGCCTTTTCACACGCACTGCTGTGTCTACTGCCCAAGCCTCCCCCACTTCCCAGAGCCTCCTCTGCCTGGGGAACCATCTCCACCCCTCACTGCCCGTAGGCTGTTCATTCCTGGACAGTGAGGCTGGACATCTGGTTCAAAGCTGCCCCCCAGATCTTGGGCTGTGGACATTCTGGCCTAAACTTGGAGGGTTGAGCCCCTTTTGGGAATCGGTAGAGCCACTTGGCACCTGGTCACCCTGGACTCTCAGCCAAGAACTCTCTGAGTACCTAGCTTTGCCTGGGCTCTGGCATGCATGTCCGGGGTAGGGGAAGTTACTCCCACTTCTCAACCCTGCCAGACCCCCCCCCCCAACCCATACCTGAGAGGTATTGGGAGGCTTTGGGAGGGGGGAGGGGAAGAGTGCAGGCTTGATGAGCCCCCACTGATCTAGGCTGTGGGGCTCGGTCTCCCTGGGAGTTAGTTCCGACAGTGAAGGTTACTTTACTAGATGCATGATTTTAAACGGAATCTCCACCATCTGTTCCACCCCCTAATTACAGATGCACAGAATCCGCCTCAGAGGGCAGCGTGAGGGGAGTGATTTAGAGCCCGAGCTGCTTCTGCCTGCTTTAGGGATGGAGAAACTGGGGTGGGGGTATGGGTATTACAGCCCCCCCCACTTCTTTCCTGAGGGTCTCTGGTATCTCTTGCTTAGCGCTTTAGGCTCATAGAGGACTTCCCTGATCCCCAAGTTCTCAAAGAGCTATATTGCTGTGGAATGGGTACCCAAAACATTGCTTAGGTCCCAGTTTAGCAAGTTCAAGGCTGCAGCGTATATTAGAGCAGTAAAAAATTCAGAGGGCCCATCTCCTCTTGCCTTTGTGCCCTTGGGAGTCACTGGCACCAGCTTGACCCAGCTGTCTGCCCACCCTGGGGTAGCAAGGATTGGTGAGGCAGGGAAGGGAGTCAGAACTGAAATGGAGCAGCCAGACTCTGGCACTGGTACGAACTCTGTGTTCGTACACGGTACCCATCCGCCTTGGTACAGCTGGATGCCTGCCCTTAGCTGGAACGGTGGTCTGTGGGATTGGGTCAGTACCAAGGGGGAGAGGGTCTGAGGGATGTGGGGTTTACACCAGGAGGACGGGCCTGTCTTTGTCCTTGGCACAAGGGACCTGGGTCCCTGCTTGCTTGATAGTGGTGCTGGTGGTGGCAGCAGCGCAGCAGCTGTAGGTACACTGCGGTAGACTCAGGAGCATGCACTGCGGGGAGAAAGGGAGAGAGGTTGGGCTGGAGGAATTTTAAAGATCGCTGCAGGCAGGAGGGTCTTGGAACCCCGTGGAGCGGCCAGTCATGCAGAAGTAATCCTATCGCTGCCTGCCTGGAGGAGTGGAGAGGAATGGGAGTGGGGGGGAGTCTCTGAAGGACAGGCTGTTGCCCCTCTGCCACTGCAGTCCCTGCCCCAGCCAGCCCTGAAAGGAACCAGGAACTCTCAAGTCCTCTCCTGAGGAGGCATCTTGTCTTTACTGTCCCACCATGCATGAGCTCCTTGAGTGGTCACAGCTGCTGTACTCTCTCTCACCTGAGAGTCTCACCAGTCATTGCAGCTCAGTGGTCAGAGCCAAGCCTGTCCCTAGTCACCTCGGGTCATGTCCATGTGGCACCTCTAGCTAGCAGTCCTGTGGCAGAGCCCCTCTCCCAGCCTGCTTCCTTCCTGCTGTAAGACCCTCAGTCCAGAGACCTAGCCACTCTGGACCAGGACCGTGGCTAAGGAACATGGAAGAGCCCAGAAACCCCCTCATCCTTTTGTCCCACCTCCCAGCTTTCACCGGTTAACTGGCAGTCAGCTCAGCCAGTCCAGGCTGGAGAAGGGATGGCCTGCTCTCCAAAGGCCTCACCTTCTGGCCCCTCCATTTTGCAGATGGAGTAACCGAGTCCAAAGGCAGAGGGGATGGTCAAGGCCAGCCAGCAGATGAACCCCCTCCTTCCTGCCCCATTCTCCTGTCACTCAGACTCTTCTGAGCCTCAGCTCAGCTAAGAGCAGGGCCTGGGGGGGGCAGGCGGGGGATGTTTGGGAAAGTGGTTGCGGCTGAGAGGTTGCCATGGCGATACTGCAGGATGCCGAGCAGAAGTGGGGGTCCCACAGGGTCTCTGGGGCCCCCAGCTCTACACCTCTGTGGGCTTCTCTTCCCATCTCCTGTCCCCCACCTAGATGCCTGTCAGGCGGCTTCAGTGACAGGCTGGGTGGGTGACAGGTGGTGCAGGTGATGGGCTGGGTGGGTGACAAGCCTGGGTGGGTGACAGGTGGTGCGGGTGTGAGGCAGGCAGGTGACAAGCTGGGTGGTGATGGGCTCTGTGGATGACAGGCAGGGGGTGTGGTTGTCGAGGATGCTGTCTCCTGGCTGGTGGCCTGTTGCGGCCCCCCTACCCTCATGCGTGTGCACACATATAGACTCTGGGCTCAGAGCTTGGGGCTAAGATACTAATGAGGCTTATTACGCATGGAGGGGCAGGTGCCCAGGCTCACTAATGAGAAGCCTTTAACGAATAGGGGAGACAGCTGGGGGGCTTACAGGAATTTGGCTGGCCCTCCTGGGCTGAGGCTCTGAGGGTCCCAGCCTGGCTTAGGAAGGTTGGTTTCATCCTCCAGCACATCCAGATCCCTCCTTGCCTTCACCTCTGGCCACTTGGAATGTTCATATAGTATTAGGCACCGTTATGAGAGCAGCCGCTGTTCAGGTACTTACTGTGTGTCAGGCAATGTGCCAAGCCCTCTCTGCCTGCATTTACTCAGCGGGACTCAACGGTCCTATGAGGGAGGCTCTGCAACCCCATTTTACAGATGCAAAGTCTGAGGCCGAGAGACCATATGGGAATTCGCACAAGTTTGTGGTTCAGCTGAGACTTCAGTTCAGGCCCCCAAAGCTTGTCCCCTTAACCACTGTCATTGCTAATATCCCAGCCTTGTGCGGCGAGACACCCCCCGCCCCAGTCTCAGTTTCATTGATCTACAAATTGGACACAGGAAGGAGAATGATTACAGATTTTTTTTTTTTTTTTAGCATAACTTGGGTGACTTCAGTCTCTTTCTGAAATGCCTGGCCACCTCACCCCCTGTGGCCCAGATTCTCTTGACTCCCTTGCACTGGAAAGAGAGGGAAGGGCTGAGTGTTGAAGGGGCTGAATGGAGAATACCTGGTCTCTCAGAGCCACTTCCTCTAATGTGTGGTGGGGTCCAGAGAAGAACATAAGCCACCTACAGTCACACACCCCAGTGAGCTGTAGGGCCTCTCAGGATCCCAGGCCTTCAGGTCTGTTGAAAGGGTGTGGCTTAAAGTGATAGTGGGGCAGGGAGACACCTCCTCTCGGGCCCCACCCAGCAGCCTAGTTTCCCTAGAGGCTTGGAGCCCCCCAATTCTTGGGAGGGTGCAGGATTGTTGGCTGATTGTTCAGGGCCATGCCCCCTCCCATTCATCTGAGTCCCTAGTGTCAGTTAAGCCCCTCCTTTTGGTACCAGTTGGGGTGGAAACTCCCTGGCAACAGCTGATGGATGGGTTGGGGCCTTGACATTGGCCTAGGGCCACAGCACAACCCTGGAGGGACCAGGCTGAGACTGGGGGACTTTGAGGGGAATTTGAGGGAGAAGAATGAGCCTCATAAATCTTGGAGCCTCTGGTTCCTCTTCAACCTTAATCTCTTACCAAGCCTGCTCTAGCTCATCCCATGTTGCTGGGAGTTGAGAGCCCACCTGCCCATTCACTTCTGTCTCTGAGGAAAGCTCACCCCTCTGACATCACATTCATGGGAAGGACAAAGGGGCAGCATGGTGGCTGGGAAAATGATGAGGCCTAGGACGCCTTGTGATGGGTAGGGAATGCAGAGGGCATCCTTCCCTCAGTTTCCCCAGCTGGTACCTCTCAGCTAAGTCCAGAAGAGCTGAGACCAAGAGGATTTCACAGATGCAAGACTCATACATAAATAGTCTTGTTTTGAGAATCCCTCCCTCCCCCAGTCTAGAGAAGAGAAGCACAACCCTGTCCTGCAAGCCCTGAGTCCTGGAGGTGAGCCTTAGAACCCAAGCAGGGTGTGTGCTGAGGTCAGGCTAGGGCGGTGCTTGGTAACCCGCCTGGGAAAGCAGGCTTCAAGGAGGCCAGAGGAAGGGTGGTGGTTTGCCTGGGGGGTGGGGGCTGGGGAGCCATCTTTGATTGGAAGGCAGGGGGTCTGGCTTTCCCACAGGCCCAGGAGTAGCCTGGAGTGCGGAGGCCCTCTCTGCTCCCCAGGGAACCCGTTGCTGCTGGGCCTTGGGGACCCAGGCGTCCTGGCGGGTGAGGGCGGGTCTCCAGCAGGCGCCCTGCCAAACCCCGCAGCCTGCTCACCAGGAATCTTGTTGCTGAGAGATGGAAAATCCCGGCTGGGCCTGCAGCTCATCCCTCCCCTCCGGGAGGAGGAGGGGCCCAAAGATTCCTTCCTGCACCCCCCCTCTCTCATCTGGGGCAGAGCCCTCCTTGGCAGCGGGTGGGGCTGGGGGGCCTAGGACAGGCCTCTAAGGCCCAGTCACATGTCCTATAGCCTTGCCCAGTCCTCAGTGGGCACCAGGGCATTCTGGAGGCTGAATGAGCCTGTTGCAGCAGAGGAGGGGTGGGGGTAGGGTGCCAGGGGCCAGAAGGGGACTGAGTGGGGGCTGGGGGTTGGCCCTGGCCCCACTGGCTCCCCCAGGGTGGAGGGTGAAGAGTTAGTTCTCTCTTTGGACAGGAAGACGAATGATCCCATTATGGGACCGTGATTTTATTCCACGTGTCACGGAGTCTGAGATTAACTTGCTCACCAGTCTGTGACAAACCCTTCACACCCAACACACACACACACACACACAGACACACACATACAGAGACACACATCCACCATGTCACACAGATAAGCATTGCTATGCTACATACAATCCATATCAGGGTTCATTCACACACTAGCACACTCTCAGATACACCAAAATAGTGTGTCCTCAGAGTAAGGCCACCCAGATCTGCAGATACAAACAAGCAGGTCAAGAGGTCTGCTGCATCCAGCCCTTAAACATGCACAGTCAAGGACACATGGTAACCCATAGATACAGATAAACTTTGGCACACAAAACCAGACACTGCCACCCAGACAGGCATAGACCAACAGCCACACTCTCAGACAAAGGCCCTAGATACATACAGACAAAGACAAGCACAGACATAACGGCTGGCAAAGCTCACACAAGCACAGACGTGCACACCCGGACATAGACAAAGACAAATATATGCCCAGAGGTTTTGCTGTGGACAGATGTGGAGGCCCTCGCACATCTGGGCCTCCTTTTCAGCCTCCATGCCTAGGAACATGGTGATCTGGCACCGAGAGCCTCTGAGGAATCTTCTGCTCCAGGAGAGCCCCCAACCTTTGGCCCCCTACTTCTGGCACAGAGCCTGTGGCAGAGGCCACCCCAGCCACACCCTCAGCAGAGCCCTGACACCTCTCAAACTTCTGCATTGTTCACACTCATAGGGACACCATCTTCTCCTGTACAGTCTTACGGCAGTCCCCCTGACAGTCTCACCCCCTCAGTCTCGTTCCTCCTCCACTGTGTTCATCAGTCATTCGTCCTTCCTGCAGACACGAGCAACTTCAGTCAGGTACATCCTCCATGTGTGCCTATGCAGGCCCACAATCGCTTTCTCACATAGAGCCCCCCCCATACCGCCTGGCCTCCTTCTTACATAGGTTTATTCACAAATGCAACACACATGTATTGTTATCTCGCACGAGCACACCACACACACACACACACACACACACACACACACACACACACACACTTCCTGAGCCTCCCATTGCATTCCTTCCTCTGTCTCCCACAAACACTCCTACTGCCAGAAATGGAACCCTGCTGTAGATTAGGCCCTGGTGGCATCTGTCACTTCTTTTCACCGTCCTTGGCCTTCCTAGCCTCAGTGTCTCCTCCACCTTCGGCCCTGCAGACTAGGTACTGTGGCCTTGTATTCTTTTGTCTTTTTTTTTTTTTTTTTTTTTCTGTTTAGTCAACAAGTGTACTCGAGCACTCATTCCCTAGCACATACTGCTTGAACACTGTTGATGAGTGAAGCCCCGGGAGGCTGGAAACAAAGGCAGGCATAGGCTTTTCTCATTCCAAGTTTTGTGACCAACCTGTTTGTTGTTTCTCTCTTTTCTACTAGATTGGAAGGTAAGCCTTGCTCTTGGCTGTTGGGAGATATGTATGAAGTCACGACAGGAACACTATGGAAGAGCGTTGACCTAGAGAGAACAGAATGTACAAAGCCTTAAGGGAACCAGAAGTTAATGTGCTGAGAGGGTGCAGTACAGTTCAGAGAGCAGAGGAGAGCTTCAGAGAGGGCAGGATCCAGGTGACACCGGATGGCCGCCCTGCTCAGGGGGATGGAGATGTCCAGTGAGCCACAAGAAGATGCAGAGAATTTAGCCTCAGAATCTGGATTAGGACGAAGACTTGGGAAAGTTTGGTTTTGTTTGTTCACATGATGCTTCGTACTCAGAGAGGCCTCCCAGCGCTGAACCTGGAACCACACTGGTCCTTGTCTGTAGATGAACCTCTCCATGTTCCTGTTGACGGACCTCTAGACGATTTTAAGACAGGGTGTCACTGTATAATCCTGGCTGGCCTGGAACTCACAGAGCTCCTGCCTCTGCCTCTGGACTGTTAGGACACTTGGCCATCTTGTTTTCAGATCAGGTCTCCCCTGGAATTCAGGCTAGGCCAGAATTCACTGTGTAGCCCAGGAACCTGCTGTCCTGCTTCAGCCGCCCCTGGGATCACATTTGGGAGGTTTGAGCAGGAATTGCTTGAGGCCTCTTAGATGCAGCATAGAAACCATAGAAACGGAGGTTCGCCTACAGCGGTTCCAGGTTCAGAGCTGTGAGGCCTATCTGAGCAGGGGCCAACCTGTGAAAAAGGGCCCACACGGGTAGTGCTGGACTTGTGGATAGCTCGTCAATGGTAGCCACTACTGTCAGATATCAGTTGGACGTGATGGAGGACATCTGAGTGCTGGGTACCATGCCAGGTGCTGGGGCAAAACCACTGATAACATTATCAGGCAGACTGTGGAAAGTACCCAGGCAGGTGGAGCATCCTGATTGCTTAAACAAGGCAAAGTGTCAGGACCCTGTGTGGCCTATGGAGCTAGGGGTGAACTGGTAGAATCCAGGCTGGCCACGGTTGGGGGAGGAGCTTCAGGTAGAACCATTCATTATCTGTCATCAATGGCCATAGGGCAGGAACTAAGAATGGAATGTCCTTCATCAACTGTTGGGTAGGCCACGGGGTGATGGAGTGGTGGCTCAGGGCTGTAGAGGAGAGGGGTCAGTCAGTGTGGAGCTGAGTTTCACTCAGACTCTAAATATTTGATGGTAACAGGAAATGTGGCCACTGCATGCTTGCCCTGGCCTCAGTTTCCCCATCTGTGAAGTAAGCTATCTTGTGTAGGAGGAAACTGGCATCATGAAGATTGGGCTAGCCAACTGGAGTGAACATCTTTGGCCTGGGTTCTGGGCCTCAGTATTGCTTTCTCTGAGTGTACTGTGGGAATAAAGTCTCTCATCCTCTTAGAAGCAGGGGGAGGGGAGATGGGATAGGGGGTTTCCAGAGGGGAAGCCGGAAAAGGGGATAACATTTGAAATGTAAATAAATAAAATGTCCAATAACAAAAAAAGTGAGGGGTCTCTAGGAGAGATTTTAGGCACCCTGAAGAGAAGCCAGAGCCCAACCCAGAAGACAAAGGGCTTTCTGCAGTCTGACTCCAAGCCCTAGAAAGGACCCAAAAGAGAGAGGGCCTGTGTCATTCTCTCTTGCATCCTGCTCTAACTTGAGTAGCAGTGGGTATAGGTCATGGGCCATGTGCCCAGGAGGACACAGTGTCTAACCTCTGGCCTGGGCTGTGTGAGGACCCTTCCTCCCAATGACTGAGAAGCAAGGGTCAGGAAATAGTTCATGGACTCCTCTTAGGGTCAAGAGCCAGGAAGCCAGCTGGGGTGTCAGAGCCAAGTGAATGTCTTGGAAGGAATGCTCTGCGGTGATCTTTAGGGTTGGGGTGGTAGGTCGTGTAAAGCAAGTGATCTGCCACACACCCCCCCCAGCTGCCCTGGATCTGGGCTGTGAGGGGCCCTTTAAGCATCTCACCTGTGAGGTGGGGCTAAGAGAATTAATTTCCTGTGCTATTTTAATTTTGCTGTATTTAATTTGCTGTTTATCTTAATTAATGAACAGAGTTAATCTCTTATTCTAACTTGCTGCCTCTGGTTCCTCTTGCCTTTCAAGGGGGAAGAAGGTTTGACCAGGTGATACTGGGTTAGCTATGGGAAAAGGGGGGCTCTGGGGAGCAGGTCTCCCCCTTTACCTTTCCTGTCTCAGGGTGTCCTCCATGGACCCTGCTTCTTCCCCAGGGGGCTCTGCCTGCATTTCCCCTCCAGATTGGCATGGGACCTGTAGCTCCAGGGCTGTGGCCTTGAGAAGCTTAACTTGAACCTGCCGGTATTCTTCAATAAACAGTTTCAGTGTCAGGGGCTTGTAAGAGGGAGCGTTCTTTGGGTGGTTTTTTGACACTGTTGGAGAACTTTGGAGGCAGGAGGATGTCGGTTTTTACTAATAGGTATCTGCTCTACCTGGCGTAGATGACATGCTCGGTGTATGGTCAGGCTTCAAGATTTTCAGTATGACAAGCACCTGTGACATATCCGTGGATACGACCTCAGTCATCAGTGATAAGGGATAAGATTACCCCTGATCAGTATGAAGAAAGTGAGGCTTTTGAGTCACACAGCAACTAAGAGAAGCAAGGCCTGGATTCAGGCAGTAACCTTTCTTGGATGGAAAGGGTTAACAGTTGGAGAACTCTTAGAGGTTGGAGGGAGGATGAGGCCAGGACCACTGACTTGGAGGATGTGAGGCTGGGGAATCACAGTGGCTTCCCCAAGGATAAGGTTTCTTTTACCTCTCTATCTCCCTAAGCCTTTTTGTGTGTTTGGGATGGAGGTGCTCTGGGCTTTCCTTGGGAGGCCTTCCATGGCAAGATAGATAGAGCCCTGTTTTCATTAAGTACTTTTTTATGGTGCTGAGACTTGAACCCAGAGCCTCATGCACACTGAGCACATTCTGTTCTGCCGAGCTGCTCCCACACCCTCAACTTTACTTAGCAAACACTTCGAATTTTACAAGTAGATATTCACATAGCTATCGCCTCTGTTGTCCTTGTTTTATACACCGCCCGTCCCTCCCCCCATGCGCCATGGCCTGTTTTACTTCTTTTAGTTAACTGTGATCACTTGGAGTCCAGAACTATTAGCTGGAAGATTCTAGAAATAAACAGTTTATAAGTGTTAAAGGATTTTTGTTAGAGTTATTATATTGTAAGCATCCTACTATATTGTTAATCTCTTAGGGTTCATAATTTAGAAACTAAACTCGAAAACATAGTTATCTGCAGGGGTTGGTCCTGTTCACAATCTCAGGCATTCACCTGGGCAGGTCTTGTTAACTTATCTCCCAGATGGGGAAGGGGAACAGTATCCTGCATCACAGAAGCTAGGCTTGGAAGAGCTTCAGGACCCGTTCAAGGCCCTACAAAGCCAGTGCTTTTGAACTTGAGATACTGGAATCAAGGCTGTCATTTTGAACCACCATATTGTCCATCTCCCCTACCCGCCCCCCCACCTTGGTGCTTTAAGTTAGTGGGGAGTCCTGAAAAGGTGTGTTTGGGAAGTGTCCCGTCTAGGCTGAAAGGCTGACTTCACCATCTCAAATATTTGAAAGGGCAGAGATAATCCACAACTCAAGGGCAGAGATAGAACCAATTGCCCTCAGAAAGTTCCTTGTCCTGCTGGAGGAATATCGTTGATATGTGTGAATGGTTCTCACGAGTTGAGTCTTACAGCGAGAGAAAGAACTATTTCTGCCTCCGGAGTTGAGAGCTTAGAATTGGATCCTGTGTTGCCCACAGTTACTTTTGGAGCCTCAGTTTCCTCATCTGTCAAGAGGAAGATTGCAAGACTTTAGGATTTTATGAGGCTCACTAACAATACAGAGGGTTTGAGCTCAAAAGCAGAGGTCGGCGAGTGTTCAGAACCAACATCTGAAGAAAGAGAATCGCCCACCCCCGATCACAGGAGGAGGGAACAGTGAGGGTGAAGGGAGGGCCAGAGAATCCAGTACCATCTTTTGGCCTCTGAAGGCATCCACACATACATAAGGCAGACATAGAAATAAAACCAAAATCATTAAATCCTGCTTGTGGTACATGGCCTTGCTGTCAGTAAAATGGACTCTCCACCTTTTGAGAGTGAGGATTTAGTTAATTTAACAGGTACTACAGAGAGCCTGCTGTAGGAAGTTTCCAACCACTACAGATAGTAAGGGACTGAACCTTTTAGCTGTCTTCTTTTCATCATAATTTGGAAAGAAGTGTGTGTAGGGGGCCGTTCAGAAAGGAAGAACTGAGCAGGCTGACGCTCTTTGGACGGAGATGAACGACACAATAAAATGTCACAGTGTGGGCTGGTGTTCACCCAGGGCTTGGTGTAGAGCACCACACGGGAGGCAGAGAATGTATCATCCTCGTTTACAGGTAGGAAATGGCTTCCGAGAGGCACAGTGACATCCCCTAAGTAACAGCTAATCAGAAAATCACACACGTGTGCACATGTGCGCACACGTGAAACAAGCTAAAGGAGAAGGAGAAAGCTACTTATTAGGGATGAAGCTACCTTATCTCCTTCCTTCCCTCCCTCCCTCCCTCCCTCTCTCCTTCCCTCTTTCCTTCTCTCTTTCCTTCTTTCCGTTCTTCCTTTTTGAAGACAAGTCTCTCTACACAACTCTGGCCGGCCGTCTTAAACTCATTCTGAAGACCAAGATGACTTGGAACTCAGAAATCAGCCTGCTTCTGCTTCCTGCCTGCCTGCTGGGATTAAAGACCTGGGCCATCTCTGGTTGGCCTGAGCTACATTTCTTAATCACAAAGACTCAAACTAGTTGGGGGCTGGGATGGGGGTAGGGTTGATCCAACAGGGAGGAATCCCTTGTCAGGAGAGGGACAGGGGACAGAATGGCAAGGAAGGGATGGAAGAGGATAAGGTGTGTGCGCACACGCTCAAAGAAGTAATAAGAGAAAAAGGGAGCGGGGGAGGGAGAGAGACTAACTGACTTGCAGAGTCCAGCCTACCCTCAAATTTGAACTTCCTGCTGTCCTCTAGGCTTCCTAGAGCTAGACTTACAGGTTTGAGCCATTACCCTGGGCTGAAAACTTCACACTGGGAAGCAGGGATAGGGTTGGACTGAGTCAGTATAGGCTCCCTACTGTGAGCTCAGGTAGAGGAAAGTGGAATCTGATCTGGCTGGAATGCTCCCAGGACAGGTGGATCTGAAGATAAGGGTGAGTTGACAGAGATGGGGGCCCATAACTTTTTAGGCAGGGCCCAAGCACTAGCCTCAAGGGGAGATTGCATGGTGTAGAGCTGAAAAATGGGAGGAAGTGGCCCAGTGCAGAAGGGTTGGGAGGGCTAGTGGCCTTGGGGGCATTTGAGGGGTAGCAGTAAGAGGCTTAGCTTGACCAGGAAAGGAAATATAGCACAGTCATTAACCGGGTAGGCTCTAGAGTTGGCCTAACTGAGCTGCTTCCTGCCCACTGTCTTTGAAGAGCAGTATAGTTCATGGAAGACAGGCAGACGTGATCAACCCTCAGGTAGCACAGTGTGCATCTGGGGTTAGGCTGTACTAGGACACAAAGCAGTGAACAGTTGATGTATTAACAAAAAAAAAAAAAAAAAAAAAAAAAAAACCCAAAACCTCTCCCTTCAGTGAATTTACAAAGAGTAAAATAATTCACACAAAGGCAGGTAGAATGTATGGTTTGTTAGGCATGGTGGCATCACTCTGTAATCCTAGCCCTTGGAAGGCTAAGGAAAGAACATCGTGAGTTCAAGGACAACCTGGGCTCTATAGAGGGACCCTGTCTCCAACACCAACAAGAACGTGTGTGTGTGTGTGTGTGTGTGTGTGTGTGTGTGTGTGTGTGTGTGTGTTCGTGCGCGCGCACGCGTGCGTAGTTTGTTAGAAGGTTATTAGAAGTACCAATGAGGAGAATGAAGAAACACCTAGGGAGTACAAGATTACAAAAGTGCCCTGAATAGATGGCTTTTGTTTGTTTTCTGAGACAGGGTCTCTCTGTGTAGCCCTGGCTGTCCTGGAACTAAGCTTGTAGACCAGGCTGACCTCAGACTCACAGAGATCCCCTTGCCTCTGCCTCCTAAGTACTGGGATTAAAGGTATGTGCCACCACCGCCCAGCTGGATTTTTGAAGCAAGGGTCTCACTGTGATGGCCGCGCTGCTGTGGAACTCCTGGCAACTCTACTGCCTCAGCCTCCTGAGTACCCAGAAGTATGGATGTACACCGTCACTCTTGGCACAGATGATAATTTAAAATAAACTTATCGAGGCTATAGTGATTATTTGGGATTTTTGCAAATTTTATTAGACCCCCCCCCCAACACACAGTTTACAGGTGATTTACTCTTCATGAGTAGCACGTGAGGTGTAGATATTGCTGTCCCTATTAGTAAGGCGGGAACACTGAGCTCAAAGGGGAAAAAAAAAAAAGACTTGCCCTTGACTCCCTAGCGTCCCTGTGGCACGGGGAAGAAAGAGTGGAGTGGGGACAAGAGGAATGCTAAAGTAAAGCCAGTGTCCAAACCTGGAGCCAGGCTGGATACTTACGGAAGTGGCCTACTTCCTGGAACCAGGAGTATGGTCAGTACACTTCAGCCTGGTCTGTTCAGGGTGACCTGAGAGAGGCTGGACTGAGGAATAACCCTAAGGGCAGAGCAGGGGCTAGGCCTGAGGCCTGGGTCATCTGCCAGCAGGGCCAAATCTGTCAACAACTGAGTGAGTCTGTGGGTGGTGTGCAGATGGGTGGAGAGGAAGAAATCAACCCACTAACCAGATGAGAGCGAAGGGTGAAGTGATCAGCAGGGCTCAGGCTGGCTATGAAGGCCACTGAATGTCAAGCCGGAGATCCCAACCTTGATGTGGTCATCAGCAGTAAGGCAAAGACAGCCAGGAGATGGGATTGAGTAAGACTTATCTGGCACTACACACAGGAGAGTCCTTGAAGGAGATGTGGTGGGAAGCCTACTGAGGAACCTCCACAGCTGAGCATGTGAGAAGGTCAGGTCAGGCCAGAGATATTTAGGTTGGTGGAAAAAAAAAATAAGATGTGAGATTTCATACTCTTGGACATTGGCCTTAGGTCCTTCCTAGCACCGGCCCCTTCCTTTCTTCTATGTACCTCTGTTTTCTCATTTAGATTTTTAACTTTTTTGGGATAAGGATGAGTTTTTTGAGGAAATGACAGAGCTAGGGCCTTCTCTCCAGATAAATATAAGAATGATTTGGCTAACATTTTGTGACAAAATCTGTGAATTAAGCTGGAGAGTCAGTGTGAGTAAGTGTATCCTAGTGCTAAGTGCTTATTCTGGGTCAGGAGCTACGTGAAGCATGTTTGTTCTGATTTGTGGCTGAGGAGGCCTGCAGAGGCTGAGTGACTGGCTTAGAGTCACAGCGGCAAAGTAAGACTGAGTTAGTTTGTCAGCCCGGACATTAAGGTTAGCTCAGGATTCTAGGACCAACTGGGAAGGAATGTCAGGGACCAGGACAGGCCTGGGAGGATTCTTAAAGCCATGGAGAAGTCAGAGCCAGAGGTAGGGAAAAGGGCAGCATCAGTGCCAGCTTAGCCCTGAGATGTGAGAGGCATCAGGTGATCCAAGGTGAGGGTTGAGAATGAAGATCTCATTTAGAGCCCCTGGCCTGGCTTCCAGAGTCTGCCTTGTAGAATCCTACAGCTAATGGATGTCTGGTGGGAAAGGTAGGGGGTGTAGGCTACTCTAACTTCATGACCTGATTATGTTCAGCTGGCTGGCAGAGACAGCCTTATCCCTGACCCTTTGACTCAGCTCCAGTGCTGTCTCTGGAATCTACCCTCCCTCTCTCCTTGTGCCAAGGCCACGGAGAACAGCCAATGGGCCTTGAACTCTCCAGGGGAATGCAGAAGTAGAGAGACTCCATTCCAGAGAAGACGCCTGGGGTCCGTCTGATGAGATTACAGTAGACTCTGGAACCCAAGCTGTTTGGGACCCATATTAGTTTCTCATTAGGTTCCATCTAGAAGCACAGCAAGGAGGGACAGAGCTTAGGCTAGGCAGGCTGAAGTAAGGATTTGTGGAGAAAGGGACTTGGTAAAGAGTCGCATAGTAAAGACTAAGGCGGTAGGCCATTCGTTCTGTTGTGGTGCCTTGAAAGTAGTCTTAGACAACACATAAACAGATGACCAGACAGTGTGCCAGTCAGACTTCACTTATGAAATAGACAACAGGCTGGATTTGGCCCAGGGGCTGTAATTTGCCTTATTCTTTCTGAAGGATGTGCAGGTTTTAAACTAACTGTGATCTCTGAGCAAATAAGTTTGATGTATCAGGCAGGTTGACCTGGAAGGTGATCTTGGACTAGAGGCAAGTGTGTAATCCTAGCATCAGGAGAGTCCAGGCACGAGATGTTGAGTTTGAAGTTAGCCTAGGCTACAAAATATAGTCATGTCTCAAAAAAGAAGCAATAACAACCAAAAAAAAAAAAATTAGACAGTGGCTGAAAATACCTAAAAATCTCATGGAGCATTGAGATTTAGACACCCCTCCCTTGCATGTGGCTGTGGTCTGGATTGGAGAAGTGGGTGATCAACAGTCACAGATATTGATTTGGAGCTGGCAGAATTTTGGTCATAAACCAGAACATCATCTGATCTGGAACAACACAGTATAATAAAGCTCAATGGGGGGGGGGGAGAATAAAATTTTCTAATACCTGGCTCTTTCTTTTATCTCTCTTTTCCCCCCTTTGGGGTATGGTCTTACTGCACAGCTCTATCTAGCCTGGACCGAATCAGAGATCCACTTGGCCCTGCCTCCCCGAGGACGCTACTCATTATGTAGCCCAGGCTTGCCTCATCTCAAACATAAGACCCTTTCTTAGAATCCCACGTGCTGAAATTCCAGGCATATGCCACCAGCTGGGGGCTCTAAGAAAGAAAAGGGAAGCAAAACCTATTTGCTAATGTATCATATCTAACTCAGCATATCAAAGATATGATCATCTCAACATATAATCTACAGACTTGCTGGGATAGTTTCCTTTTTTTTTTTTTTTTTTAACAGTAGGACTAAAGTATCTGCCGTGTATTTTATACTTCACAGCATTTCTCACTTCAGACTAACAAGTGCTCTCTATACTCAGAAGCCTCATGTAACAGGTGGCAGCCTTTTCTTTGGGACTAGGGTCCAGGAGTCTTGAGCCAGAATAATCTGGAATAAATAGGGTTGAAGTGCTGGGTTACTCCCTTAACCAATTTGCACCGGTAGAGACTGGCCCAGCAGGAGACAGACAGCACCTGGGCTGTGGGTTTCAGAGAAAGGATTCCCTCCCTCCAAGTTCTGACCAACCAGCTCCAGGTGGAACCTCTGCTGGAGCTCCAGGCCTTTCAGGGCTTTTTGGCATCGTCTCTGAGCGCCGCCGGTTCTTAGCTCCTTCCTTTCATCCCAATGTCACCTCTGACTCTGGAGTCTTTTCTGGTCTGGTAGGTGGGGGAGGGCAGGGTGGCAGCTGGACCCTTGGAGCAGAAACTCTGCCCCTCTAAGCCAGCTGCTGCCAGCCTTCCTGGACCGACTCTATGGAAACGGGACCCGGGGACAGAAATAAACGGCCAGGTTTCCGGGGCGGGAGGTGGGGATGATATGCGACTGCCAACCTTTGTGTTTCCTTGCTTGGTGTGTGTGTAAGCAGCGCTAGGTTCTGTGAGGATGCCCCCTACCCCGTGTCCTCTCTCTTCTCATCTCTGAACCCCTCACCTCTGAGGCTGGGTTGAGTCTAGAATCTGAGTTAGACTGCGGCGAGCATTTGAAAGCAGTTAGGCTCTTGGACATCCAGTTTGGTACCCGTTTTTAGACACTGTTTGGGGACCCCCCCCTAACTGTCCACGGCAGGTGCTGAGTAGATTCAAGGGTTGCAGCAGGGTACTAAAGAGTTGGAAGACTTGTATTGGGTGCCTACTTGGCCACTAATCACAGGAACTTTTGAGTGATACATTGGGCCTTAGTTTCCGCCTCTAAGGGTTTGTCCTGTGTCTGTAATTAATATTCTGAAGCCAGTTTGTCTGACTCTGGGCTGTGCCATTGTCTAACCTCTGGCAAGTCATTTTACTGAACCTCAGTTTCCTCCAGTAAAACACTATCTTTATTGGGACCATAATGGGGTTAATGTTTTTTGATGGTGCAAAGTCAGTACGCATGCTGTTGGCCACTAATACTGAATAGGCGCTAGATGCGAATGTATTGTATGAAAACACACAGTTTTGGTGTAAGGGAGTTTTCCCCTGAAAGGGGGGGTTGTTTAATCCCTCTCACTTAATAAATGGAAAAACTAAGCGCCCTCCCTCAAAAAGAGTTAAAGTTTTGCTCAGGAAAAGGCGCACACCAAAGTGAATTAGGTACCCTCCAAATAAAGCCTGGTAGCTCATCCCAACTCACAGGTAAGGAAATCGAGGCCGGTGATTGGCCACTGGTGCTCAGTGGCGCTATCCAGTGAGGCCTGAGTCCGCCGCTGGGGAAGGAGTGCCCGGGCCGCGGGCGCTCACCGGAGGAGGGGCGAGCAGGTAGCGGGCGCCTCGGAGCCACCGGCTGTGTCAGGCGCAGTAAACCCGCCGCTCGGCCCGCAGAGCGAGTCGGGCCGGGTGTCTCCCGGGCTCTCCCCAGCCCTGAGTCGGCTCGAAGCGGCCCTCCCCTCCCTTCCACGTGTCCCTCCTCCGCGGGTAGCCGAGGGCCCGGGCTAGCGGGACGGGGGCCAGGAAAAAAAGCCGAAAACACCTTGGCCGCGCTGCTCCCCTCCCGCCCAAAATAGCCCCCAGGCCGGGGCTGCCACGCATTCCGCCGTCCCCGGGGCGCGGGAAGGGGTGACGGGCCGGGTTACGTGGCCTCCTCGCGGACTGGGAACTGGGTGGGGGGCGAGGGCGGGCCGGTCGGTCGGTCGGTCGGCCGGCCGGCATGTGGCTCTCCTTCGGGGAGCCTTGGCAGCCCGGGCGGCGCGCTGCGCCGGGATGATGGAGAGCTTCTGGAATTTCCTGCAGCTGGAGAGCGCGAGCGGCCGGGGGAGCCGGCCCAGCGCGGCTCGGGAAGGGGGCGCCGAGCCGGCCGACCCCCGAACGCGTCTCCGCCGCTCCGGTGGTGGGGGAGGTTTCCCCGGTCCCCGACCTCCTCCCCCCACTCCGCCCCGGGCGAGGCGGGAGGCTCCCCTCCCCCGCCGCTCCTTCGGGGCTGGCGGGGGTCCAGGCCCGCCCTTCCCGGGCCTGGGCGGCGGACAGGGGCCAGGTGCAGGCAACGCCCCTCCCCCAGCCGCCTGGTTTCCCTCTCGGCCCGTCACCTCCGCCGGAGTCAGAAGCCCTGCGGCCTCCTGGGGAGGGGGCGGGGGCGCAGGCGCAGCCACCCGGGGCGGCCAGGTAGCTGGAGGGACGGCGGCGGGAAAACTCGCGAGCGGAGTCCTTCGGCCGGCCGACCCGCGCCTCCTGCTCGAGCTGAGGCGTCGAAGGGCTTCTTCTGTGCCGGAGGCTGGCGAGGCGGTCCTCTTCCCAGGCCCTCTCCTCCCCACCCCTCTCGCCACTACCGAGCCGGTGGACCGCGGACGCCTGAGACCATCCTGGATGGTTTTCCCCAGCTCCGGCAGCAGCTTGATTTGGGGCGTGACTCTGCACCTTGCAGGTCAAGGAGTCCAGAGAAGGGACCCGGGAGGGAGGGCCACGCGTTTGCCGGAGCCCTGAAAGCCAGGGGAGTTGGTAAGTGACCTCTCAGGGCTCCTTTTTTTTTTCTTTTTTACACTGTTTTATGTGTTTGTGTGTGTGTGTGTGTGTGTGTGTGTGTACACGCGCGCGAGTTAAGAGATTAGTTTCCCCACAACTTTGCCTAATCCCAGTACCGTTTGGTAAAGCACGGATGGAGACGGATGAACCGTTTGGCCACTCCCAGCCAAAGGCCCCGGTTCAGTTACAATTCCCGCCCCCACCGAACTCTCCGCACCGCGTTACACCGAAGCAGCGGTGGTAGGCATGGTTTGATTATTTCTCTGTCCTGCACTATTCAGTTACCTTGGGCAAGTCTCTTTACTTCTGAGCTTTTCTTTCCACTTTCTGAAAAACCTAGGCCTTGTGGAGCTTGAGGTTGCAATTAGTGTGGTGCTTGCTCACAGTAAGACACCTGAGTAACAGTTCCTTTCAGGAGAGTAGAGGCCACCCTTAAAGCCTTAATCTCATCTACCTTCCACCGGACCTGTATAATGTGGCTTCCCAAGGTAATCAGTGTGGATGGGAAGGATGGAGTGGGAAAGCTGTTGGCTTCATTGAGTGTTCATTTATTCATTTAAACCCGTGCTTACTGTTAGCTTCAGGTAGATAGACACTGGGGCAAGAGACCTTTTAAGTGCTGGGAGCTGGAAACCAGTTCTGGACACAATATATTAAATTAAAGTCCTTCCTCCCTAGCCTGCTCTAAGTCTGGACTGGAAACTGATGCCCAAGGTGGGGGCTGGTCTCCTCCGGATGCTCCCACTGTTCCGCTGGGGGGTGGGGCTGGCAGACCACAAAGCTTGGCTTCTCCAGGTGTAAGGCCCAGGCAGGCTTAAAGGTCAGTAGGATTCTTCCTTTGGGGCTCCTGGCTCTCCACCCTGACTCCGACAGATGCGCAGATTCAAATTCAAATTCCTCTAGGCTCACTTCAGCCCAGGAAATACACCTGGACCTGTTGTTCACACCTTCTCCCAACCCCCACCTACCTCGCTTGTGTTTTCCGTTTGGTTGGCCTTCTCAGAGAGACTAGGACACCGGAAGGAGCTCAAGATTCCTTTCAGTAGGGTCTGATGTTGAAGGACTTTAATCCTAGCATTTAGGAGGCAGAGGCGGGTGGATCTCCGAAATGGTTGAAGCCAGCCAGGGTTACATAGTAGTGAGACCCTGTCTCAGAACAACAAAGGTTCCATTTGACTGTAAACTTGAACCTCAGGTTTGCCTTTCTTCTGCAGATGGGGTAGAGATGGAACCGCCTATCAGACCCAAGGGCTTGTATTAAAACCACCAACACCACCGAATATTACATGTGGATAAATAAAACTACTTTGAACCACCTATCTCTTCGATTCATCTAACTCATTGTCCCAGAGGCATCCTGGCAGAGATCCACTTAAATAATACAAGACATGGATGCCCTGGAAGTAAAGAGATTTTGCTTGAATGCTAGGTGTGGGGGCTAGAGAAATCTTTAGGTCCTAGTTGTGTACTGGGGTTCTTGCTACATAGTTCAGGAACTTGCCCTATGGCTGGACCAGGAAGTCTATTGAAGCCCACTCTGAACACACCACACAGGGGCAGAAAGTGTTGCAACTTGGGTCACGGAGTAGGTGGTAAGGTTGTAAAACAGGTCCCATCAGAAGTCAACATACAAACCAGGCAATGGTGGCAACACAGCTTTAGTCCCCAGCACACCAGTGGCAGAGGCAAGCAGACAGATCTCTGCAAATTTGAGGCCAGTCTTGTTTATCGAGTAAGTTCCAGGATGGCCAGGGCTGCCCAAAGAATTCCTGTATCAACGCCAAATAACCGTCTTCCTTCAGAACAGACATACATATATCTGGCTAGTTTGTCATACCTACAAAGGGCTCACAGTAATGGACTGAAAACAACAGTTAGGCTGTGTGACTTTGAGCAGGCAGTTTCTCCTCTTGTGTCTCTGTTCCCTTCATGACACAGGCTGGATAAGTTACTCCCTCAGGCACCTTCTAGCTCTGACAGGCTCCAAGCCTGTGTTGACTGATGTATCCTAGGAGATAGCACATGGAGAACCAAGTCGACTGGGAGATCCCTGTCAAGGTATCCCCCACACCTCCCGGAGCGCCCTCCTTACAGAAACACACCCTTCAGGGATTCTGACGGAAATCATGGTGGGTGGAGGGGGCATGTTACCCAAATGAGTTGCTCACTCCCAGGGTCTCTATGTTCCTGTTATCTGGAGGGAGCGAGGCTTGTGCTCTAGAATAAGCGCCTGTGTTGGTTTGGGCTGTGAGGCTGCATGCTTCTAGAGGAAAGGAATGTGTGTGTGTCAGGGACCAGTCGGTCTCCAGGGATGGGGTGCTGGGCATGGGGCTGCTAACTTGTGTGGGATGTGTGTCCAAGAGAGTCATCACAGTGGCAGCGGATCGGGGTGTGCTCTAGACAAGGAAGCTGCCGGGGGTGGGGGAGGAAGAAAAACAACACACACATAAGCTAGGGGAATTGGCTTTGGGTCTTTGCTGAACAGGCTCCAGCCTCATGGGCTGGGGAGAGTTTGGCCTTATGCGCAGGTTCGCTTGCTTTTGGTGGGAGTTGAGTTGAAGGATACTATTCTGAATTGGAGTTGTTCTATTGTGAGGGATTCTGTGAGGAGTTGTTGTCAAGGTTTCCTGAACAGTGACTCTGGAGGGTGTGTCGATGGAGGTGTGTGTTGTAAGAGAGTAGACAGCCCCTGGTCTTTTGGGATGCCACCTGATTATATGGGGCTACTGAATTGGTATTTTCGGGCTGCCAATCAATCTGGTTCATATTTCGGGTGTCTCTAGCTTCTATCCAGAGGGATGTCCCAAAACTAGGTGAAGAGAGGATGGAAACCTGCCCTTTCTAAAGTGCCTGTGTAGGTAACCGGCAGGCCTAGGCTGCTCACTCACTGTAATTTTACCACGGTGCCTAAGTCAGGACGGCGTGAATTGACCTTTTAACCCTTTCCCCACCACGGGATTAGATTCTGTTTCCTGTTCAATCTTCTCCAGAACTAGTTCCATCCCAAGGCACCTCCCACCCAAACCGTGGATAAGCAACCCCAACCATCGCTTTTTCTCCCTCCATCCTTATCAGACATTGGGGGGAACCTGAGGGCCAGGCTGGTGCCCGGTCTGGCAGGAGCCGATGGCCCAGGCGGGAGTGATAAATATTGAAGAGAAGGGATTTCGGTGTGGGCTGGAGCAGCTGCAGTGGTTCGAGTGTCACACTATCTCTCCCCAGGTTTACTGACCCATTTCCATTCACGCGGCTGCCGGTTTCCTAGCAACGGCAACAGTCCCCCCAGAACAGGCGGAGTGTGTGTCTGCCATTAGCGACGGCTGCAACTGTGTCAAGGTTACCCCGCTCCCTGCAAACCCACCCCGGCGGGTTTGTTTTCTGCCAGCGCCTGGCACACACCATGCCAGCCCAGGCAGGGGGAGAAAAGAGGGCTGGGGGCCAACCTTAGGGGCTTGGGTGGAGGTGGGGGCTTAGGAGGAGCTGTAGTTCCCAATCCAGTGGGAGCCAAGTTGGATGAAGTCCGAAGCCTCCCCCCACCCCCCCATTTGCTGGTGGAATTCCTGAGCCTGAGGGGAGCAGGGGGTGGAGCTGTCCCTCAGCCCTGACCCCCGAGATTCCAGAGCCTGGGGGAAGGGGTGTAGGGCTAGGGGCCTCTGGGAGGCCTGCCCGGTCTGACCCCACCTGGCTTGTTCTCCTGCCTGCCCTGGCTTCCTCCCACTGGTATAGCAGCTCAGGACTCTCTTGCTTTTGGCTCTTTGTCCCAGCCTGTGTCTGGTCTCCCCCAACAGACTCCCCAAGGCAGGGTTACATTTCTCCCATCAGAAGAGGGACTCCTGAAGTTGGGGTTCTTGAAGATTCCTCTCTGCCCTCAGCACCAGTTCCTGGCTGTTTTCCTGTATTATGGAAGATGAGATAAAACATTTAGGATAGCAAGGGATTTCTTAATGAGGACTAGCCAGGCAGGCAGACGACCCCATCCTATTGCTTGGACACATTCTACCTTCTGTGAAGCGTTTATATAGGGCTGGCCAAAGGAACCGGGCTGTAAAGGGTTAAACTGCCCCCCACCTTGGTATGTGAGCCCTCCTATGTTGGGGGGATGGGAGTATGAGGGGTGTCTATTGCCTTATAACCACTCATGGTCAGCTCAGACCTGACCAGTCACATTCCTTCCCAGGAGGGTTGGAGCTTAAAGAAGAGAGGGCAGAGGCAGGGGCAGAGGCCTGGAGGGAGTTGATGGAATGGAGGGGGGTGAACTCCACCAAGAAGCTAGGGGCAAGGAACAGCTGGGAGTAAAGTTTGAATCCACCTCTCATTTTCCAAGCTTCAGTCTCCCTACCCTTTTCTCCCTCTTTATGTATACCCTTAATCCTGGGTAGGTCCATGAGTCTGTGGCATAGGTGTACAGACCTGGTAACCAGATCTAAACAAAAGATCGTGGCAGAAGCATTTCCTGACATGCAGAGTGGCCCAGGGACTTATGGCTAGCCTGCAGTCTCCAAAGTGACTTTCTGGTGCTCTGGGAGGTTGGCTGGGTCAGAGGCTTTGGCATCTAGGGTATAATAGCAGGCCGTGCTGAACAGTTAGAGACCTGGGCGGGAACCCAGGGAGCCTGGTTCTATGCCCAGCCCCATGACTGGCTCCTCATGGCCACCGTCATGAAGAGCTTAGGCCAGTTAAAGAGTCCTCCTATCCTGTTAGTCGGTGATTGTGGGTGAGAGAGATGAGGGTGGGCAGTGATGGTCTGGAGAGGTGTGGGAAGCTGCCAGCTCAAGGGGGAGTTGCAACATGATCCTGGAGCGAAAATAGCCCAGGTCATTTTCAGCTGCTTGGGCTGAGGTATTCGATCCCAGCAGGGTAGCATGGTCAGGGGTCAGGGATGCGCCTTCTGTGAAGCTCCTTGCCAAGGGTGGGAGGCTGGAGAAAGACTAGCATGGCCGCCTCAGCATCTTTAGACCCCCTCATCCCTGGCAGGAGCCCAGGAATCAACTAAGGAATGCAGAGGGTTAACAGGAGGTGAGTCCTGGGCTCCCCCCTTTGGGTTCAGGCCTGGACGAGGTGAAAGGTCAGCCCCAAGGAGTCCAGGGCACAGCTAGGGAGAGAGTAACCTGATCCCTTTCCCTAGCTAGGTCTGGGATCTCAGCATCACCTCCCCCAGGAAAGGTGTTTTCACATCCCCAGGAAGGAGTTTGTTTAGACTTGTTCTCATCAGGGGCTGTGGAGGGGGCTGTGTCCAGACCCATGGGGTCAAGCACCCCAGCCTGTATAGAGTGCTTTGTCATTCTGGGGTTGGGAGAGTTAGAGGTGACCCTGCTGGAAATGTAAAAGGTGGCTCCTTCTCGCTCCATTCGTACTCTAGCTCTGTGGCGTGATTCCTCAGGCCAGCATAGAGAGGGACAGCCGAGACACTGATGAGTTAGGATTACCAGCTTGTGCTAGACTGGCACTGCGATGTGTGGGACTGGGAATTACACCTCCATTCAGACGAGTCTCCGCTGTCTGGTCATATGTGGTCTGTGCTGGGGTTGTTAAGGTGGTGTGATGGGGGTCAGAGAGAACACGTGCAAGAACTTGGGCTCTTACATTTAAGCTTGGCCTTAGTTCAGATCTTTGCCTCTGTCTTAGTATTGAGATCAGGACTCATGACACTAAAGCAAGCTCTTAGCCTAACTGTTTACCTCTCTGCGGAGTAAGATAGAGTAGGTACTCAGTAAAATGTGATGTGAGCAGGGCTGTGGTGGTGCTCTGGACCAGGACACTTAACATGCTGACGCCCTGGGTTCAATTCCAAGCACTGCCAAAAATAAAAAAAGATAGCAGATCTCACTAGCTGCCAAGGCTAACTCTAGAGATAAGTTGGTAAGCTGGAGGCATGGGGAGGGTAGCTTTGAGACTGGCTGGGTCTGGCTCAGTCAGGCACCTTAGGCTGTGGGGCCATAGCTAACTGACTTGGTTAGAATATGATGAGTGAGGTGAGTGGCCTTCTCTGTAAGGTATGGGATGGTTCTGTTTAGGGCTGGCTGTACCTATTGTTGAACACCCCCCCAGCTCCACCCTGGCAGGCTTTGTATGGCTCTGTGGGTGTAAGTGTCCCCAGAGTGCGGCTGTAGGTAGGTATGTTTGAGAAGGCGCAGGCATCCTGAGAACAAGTAGCCTTTTGTCCGTTCTCAGCCCCCAGCTGGGCTGGGCTCTCTCTAGGGGATCCCCTGTTTCTGAGCCCAGATCCCAGCCCACGGATTGTGCCTCTGCCCACAGGTATCCATCTGAGTGGTGTGGGTGTTCTGAGTTCCCTCTCTCATTCTGGGCAGGGGGAGACTTCTGGGGAGAAGTCCCCAGAAAGCTGGAGTGCCCAAAGCCCTGTCCCCCTCCTTGAGATGTCACTCCAGGTGCAACCATCCTCTTGGAGACTTGCCTGATCTCCTGAGTTCCAGAGTGCAGTGGGTGGAGTCAGCAGGAGATGCTAGAACAGGCTGGACCGACTAGGAGTGGAGAGACCTCAAAGGCATCCTCCCCTTCTATGGTTCTAGAGGCTGAACAGGGATCCTGAGAACACAGACCAGCTTAAAATCTTAACAAGACTTCTTCTGGAAGTGTCTCTCTCTCTCTCTTTTCTTCCTAGTTCCTATCTCCATTTTACCAGACCCTACTTTCTGCAGATAGTCTTCCCGGAACCTATCCTCACCTCCGGTAAATGCACCCCCTCCCGTTACCTTCACTCTTAGTACTGTGTCTTCAGAGGGACAGCTGCTAAGGTACTAATAACCCCTGCTATCCATGAAGCAGTTTGCTGTGTGCTACACACTGCCCCTTTCTGGTGTGATTTATCTTTTCACAGCTGGATCGGAACTCCTGAACAGGGTTACAGACATGGCATGAATCAGAAAAGACACCACTACATGTTTAGGTTGGGGCCATGAGGAAACAAGCTTATGGAAGGAAAGCCACAAAGGGAGCAAAACAGCCAAAGCTGGAGGGGAGAGCTGCAGGGAGAAATGCTAGACAGACAGTTTGGCCCCACCCCTGTATACAAGCATCAGAAGAGTGCTGGGTGTCTTTGCCTTCCACACATCTATACCGGACCCTCTGACTAGGGGAAGGGGAGACCACGTTGG
The DNA here is from genome assembly GCF_963924665.1 of Micromys minutus. Lineage (NCBI taxonomy): Eukaryota > Metazoa > Chordata > Mammalia > Rodentia > Muridae > Micromys > Micromys minutus. The sequence goes on from NC_137978.1 coordinate 47,220,335, forward strand.
GGACAGCTAAGAGTATTTGCAGGTCAAGGGAGTATGAAACACTGTAAGCCCAGCGATTGGGGACATAAAGATGTAGCTTGCAGGTGGGAGGTTCCAAGTTGGGCAAAGAGGAGTGTTGGGAGCCAATGTGGGGGTTCAGTGCAAGGGAGGTGGAGATTATGCTGGCCCAGCACTCTCCCCTACACACACCCACAGGCTAGCCTAGTGGAATGCTGGGAAGCCCCAGGGATGAGGCCAAGCAGCCAAGGTGTCTCCGGTGGCACAGAAGCAGTTAAGAGCTGCCTCAGCCCGTTCCTTCAGACAATTAGTGACATCTCGCTTGACAACACCACACTGAGCTGATGCAGACCTCAGCAACCCCCCCCTTCAGGGCCTCCCCCCCTTCAGGGCCCCCCCCACAGCCGCTTCAGCTGTTTATTCTTGGGCTTTAACAATTGGGATTCTGACTTGGAGGAACGGGCGCCCTGCACTGCCCTCTGACCCACCGTCGCCTTGGCAACTGGAGCCCGGTAGGCCTGGGCTCTGCGTTAGGATTACAGATCCTGAATTCACAATCTTGCTTCCCTGCAAGCAAAAGCAGCAGCAGCATGTGGGATCTTCAGCCAGACTGGAGGGGACAGAAGAGGAAGATCCATCCACAGGGGACATCCTGAGACACACAGGTGGAACCCTGAGATGGCACGTGTGACCTGGGAAAGGGTGCCTCCCTGGGGTTAGGCAAGGCCCAAGAGCCCCATTCCACTCCAGCATCTTCCAGTTGCTCTCTGGAAACTTCCTTCCTGGTAGAGCCCTTAGGGCAGGGGCGAGGCTTCATCACACACACACCCCTTCCCCCTTAGTCAGCCCCCTACCATGCCCAGAGCTCCAAGTGCCAGCAGACTGTGCCCCTGCCGTGCCCGCCTCCATGGCAACAGCCCCCCCTCCCTTGACAGCCCTGCCCACCCCCCCAAGCAGCCAACTGCCCCAGCTGAAACCAGAGCCGATGCATCTGTGAGCCTCATGCCCAGACCCACATTCCATTTCTGTCCTCTGTCCCCCCCCCAGTTCTGGCGACATCTCCCCTCCTGCTCACGCCCCTCCCTCCACCCCTGCCTGCTCCTGCTGTTCCCCCACACTCTATCCATCACTTAGTGTCTCCCCCTTCTTCCCACCCCATTCTCTGAGTGCATCTCACCCTCTTGACTGTCTCCGCTAGTCTCTGGGTGTGTCAGTCCCTCTGTCTCCTGCTCCCTGGGTTGCTGTGCCTAGGCCTGTCTGTGGTAAGCTCCTCCATCTCTCTCCCTCTGTGTGTGTCTTTGTCTCTGCATCATCCTGCCTGTCTCTCTCTCTTTGTCTTTTCTCCCTCCTCTTCACACTCTTCCTGAGTCTTTTTCTTGCCGTCTCTCCTGTCATGTGCTCCCTACCTCTCCCAGGTTGTTTTCCCATTCCCCCCCTTCTTCCTTTCTCCTTAGGCTGTTTTTCTTGTCCCCAAGATCTTCCTCTGATTTTTTTTTTTTTTTTTTGCCTTTATCTCCTCCTTTCTGTCCTCACTGGTTCTCTCTAAATTCAGATTTCTTTCAAGATTCTTTTCTGTGCCCTATTTGGTCATCTCCCTTGTAACCAATGGCCAGGGAGCTGAGGGTAGCCCTTCAGGGTTACCCCAAAGGCTCCTTTCTAGTAGGAACTCTATACCCTGGGCTCCCCACCAAGCATACATACTTGAACTTGAAATGGGTCTAAGATTAAAGAGTCTGCAGAAAATGGGGTGCCAGATGAAAAATTTGAGGTCTCCTTTGCAGTTACAAAGTAACCTTCCCTACTTGGTTACCCTTCTAGCAGCCCAATTGGCCCAAAGGAGCATTCCCAGGGGCTAAGCTAGACAAGAACCCTGATACCTTGTTAGGGTACCTAGGCCACAATGATTCCTAAGATTTGCCCTTTGCTTTCGATGTGATGACTATTTCAGGCTATGCCTCAGTTTCCAAACCTGATACTCGATAGCTGTGGCTTTAAGGTACGTCAAGTTCCTGGAACAAAGAGTTATGAGGAACAAGGAAAGGTTCAAGCGACTCACTGCTCACCAACCAGCACCAGGAAGACGATTGCCCAGAACCAGAGTCTTGGTGAAATCAAGGTCCACTTTCCTCCGGTGCTGAGTGGGAGGCAATGTCCACCTTTCCACAAGGCTGGCAGTCCCTGGTGTTCAGCCCTCCCAGGCTGGACAGTGGCCTCTGGCCTTCCTTCTGTCCTCCTGTCCTCCTCCAATGAAGGAGCTTAAGAGTTGGGCAAATAAGCCTTAGGGTAAGGGAGCCAGGCCTCCAGGGTTCAGCCCTGGCCTCTGGGTGTGGTGAGGCCTAGTCTGGCAGACAGTTCTAGGACCCTGGGGGTCTGGACACTACTCACCAAAGGGGTCAGGTAGGGGGGTAGGGGTGCCAGGGGAGGCGGGTTGCACGCAAGGCATGCTGGGCCCCCTTGGCGGGTGGGTGGGGGGAACAAAGCTGGCATGGAGGCCTCAGCTAAAATTAGCTGCTTCCCTGCGCGGGAGCGAGCATGCCTGCCAGCCGCCCAGATCGCCGCTGCCTTGGCAGGCCATCTGTCACCACGTTTTTTGCTAAGTCCCCCAGGGCCCCCTAGCTCTAGCCACCCCCAGGGTCTAGAAGGACTTTGTTCTGAGACTGTTGCTGAGGAAAGTTCTGGCCTTTGCTGCAGTCCGGCTGTGTGACCTCAGGCTAGGTCTGTCCCTCTCTGAACTTCCATACAGTAAGGGGGCCCTTGAACACTGCATTCTCAGGTCCTTTAGTCCTGTGCAGCAGGTGCTCTTGTGTGTCATGGGAGCAGGTGTGTCCTCCCTCCCTTTGAGCTGTTGCTCTAGTCCATGGTTCTAAGGTAGTCCAAGTTAGGTCGAGGGTAAAGGTGAGGGGGAGGACAGACTTATATCTGATTCCATGGTTTTAGCTTAAGGCAGTCTGTCCTATATCCAGCAACACCTCAACACCCCCACCCCACATCTCCCGCTGCCTTAAAGAAACAGACCACATGGGAAGCCAGGCGATGGAAACAGTTCTGCTGCTGACACTGGTCTAGCCTGTATCTGTAGGGGCTCCAGTTCCTCAGTTATTTTTCCCTCTCTTCCTGTTCTGCTTGTGTCCTGTGGTCTTCTGAGGCCAGATTTACACATGGGGAACTGGAAGTCAAGATGAGGGTCCTTGAACACACAGTGGGAGTGGAACCTGCTGCCCGCCCCTTCTCTGTAGCTTATTCTGACCCCAGTCCTTTCTCAACCTTCTCCCCTAAGCCAAAGAGGCTGGGCTGCTGCTCCAAGGTCTTCCCAACTTGGCCTGGGAGGAGCGTAGACTTGAACCCAGGCCTCTTGGCTCCTAGCCTTCTGCACCACCCTGGCCAGCAGGCTGGGGCTGTTTCCTTAGTCATGCTCCTGGATTCCATCCTCATTCCCATCCTTAGTTCTGTGGCCTGGCCTGAAGTGTGGAGAGGGACAGTTGTCCCAGCAAAGGGGAATTCAGCCACTATCCCACCCCCCTCCTTGAGTTGATTAGAAATGGAATGGGAGCTTGGGAAGGTGACATTCCAGGTTGTCTGTGTGCCCCAGCAGCTTCTTTCCCAGTCTCTCTTTCTTAGTACCTGGCTTCTGGTTACCCAGGCTCCTGGTGTCCAGGGAGCAAGGTCACACCCAGAACCCTGAGTGCCTCCACCTCCTCTTGGGGCCGTTTGTCACTGAGGCAACGTGTGGCTGTGCTCAGTTCTAGCATTGCTGGGGTGACATTCATGCCCTGTGAGCTGTGACGTTCCTGCAGGCAGAGGACAGACAGTACCACCCAGGCTGGTGACAGTGCTGGAGTAGGGGTGTGGGTGGGCTGTCACTTGTCCAAAGCAGGCAGAGGTGGGATGTCATGTCTAGATAGGGGACTCCAGAAGACCACAGTTGTGTCCCTGGTCATACTTTGTGGGTGGAAGAGACTTGTCCCATGGCAAGGACTATTTTGGTTCACTGTTTATGACAGGTTTTCTCTACGTCCCACATCCTGTCAATGGGTAAGAGGTGCTTGGTTAGGTAGTCACACTGTTGTGAGGGGTAATGACTGGATACCTGCCTTGTGCCATGGGGGTAGGAGGAGGCGTATCAGATATGGCTGACCATCTCACACTTTGAAGGAAGCAACAGGTTGTGTACTCCGCTGCTATTCGTGTGGGGAGGATTCTCGGTGACTGTTTTGTATAAGTATCACTTGCTGTTGGGATGTTGTCAGTGGGCCTGTCTGTCACCCTAAAGAGACTACATACTAACCTGTGGTGTGTGGCTGGTAGTTGGTGGGGCTTCCCCCATGTGGGCCACAAGGCCCCCAAAAGGCTGGCCAGAGAACACTTGTGGCCCTAAGCACAGACAAGTGGGAGGTTGGGTGAGGGTGGGGGTGGGGCAGGTCTTAGTGCTGTATGACCTACCTTCTGACCCAAGTACCAGCCCTTGGAACTGAGCCCTAGGAAAAAGGACCCAGTGTTTCTCAGGTAGTGTGGGAAGGGGGCCTCTGCGGCCTAGGCAGGTGTGCACTAGATAGGGTTTGCATGAAGGCTGTGTCCCTCTGGGCCTAAGGACCCTATTGCCTGCCTCTTCTGCCCCTGAAACTGTTAAACTAATTAAAGCTGTGGAGCTGCAGGATTAATCGGGGCAGTTCACGCGGGCTGGGGCTCAGGTAGTCGATTAGCGCGCCGCGGAGGATATTGGATTTCTGAACCGCAAGTCAGCACTATTCGGGTCTGTTATCTCCGAGGCTTGAGGGTCAGCAGGCGGGAGGCTCAGGCGCTGGCCGCCCTCATCCGCCACCCGCCTGGGCATCCACTTCCCAGCCCATGAGGCCCTCACCTAACCGTTCCACTCTGTTCACCCCATCATCCTCTGTAGGCTCCTGTTTATCAGCCTAGTCTCTGTCAGACTGCTGTCTTCTCTGCCCCCCTCCCCAGTCTCTCTGTCTCTCTGCCCCCCCATCCTTCTTGGCCTGAACTCAGTCTCTGTTGGGGGCCTAGCCCAGCTTGCCTCCTTCCTTGTCCCTGTCCCCACAGTCTCTGTTCACCTTTCTCTTTACTGGCTTCTGTCTTCTTCTGTCCTTGTCTCTCTTCCTCTGTGGCTCTGGTGTTTGCTAGAGAACCCCCCTTCCTTCTCTCTCTTGTGTGGTCTCTGCTGGTGTCTGCAACCAGAACAAATCTCCCCCAGCCAACACCCCCGAACAAGGAGGCCAAAGCAGCTAATGGGAAACATGTGATTCTGCCTTGCGCCTGGAGCACCGTGAAGGGAGCCTTAGTCCCAGCCCAGCCCTGCTCCCCCCCTTGCCACATTCCCCCACCACAATCCTCCCCCTGCAATGGGCATAGCTGAATGTTCCCTAGTTATTTATTGGGGGGATGGCATTTATCAACTAGGGACTATCAGGATATGGGGGCTCTGAGGGCAGCTGCTCCTTAGGTCTCCTCAGCCCCCAGAGTCTGTCAGACTTCATGCAGACTTGTTTCTTCTCACCCACCCACCATATGAAGAAGAGGGTAAAGGTTAGCTGAGCCATGAGGACCAGTTAGTCACTGGGGTGGGGTGGAGGCTCAGAATACCTTTCCACCTTTCTGGGCCTTTAGGGAACTATGGAAGTGGGGGTGCTCCCTGAGGGCTTGGGAACTGCTAGGCTGTATTTTTTTTTATATGCCCACCCAACCACAGGGAAGCAGGGAACGAACGGATCAGAGGGAGGCTCTGGCAGGTTGGAATTCTTCTCTGCCTGTGGATAAATTGTCCCTAATCCAGGCTTGGGGAGTTGTCTGGCTCAGAGAGAGAGAGAGAGAGAGAGAGAGAGAGAGAGAGAGAGAGAGAGGACATGAACACTCAGTCACTCTAGAGATAGGGAGGGAGAGAAGGTACATACAACACACAAACAGTGACACAGAGCCTCACAAAGGTAGCACACAAACACCGAGGCACCATTGTGCTGACAGGCACGCAGACCTCTCACATGTGTTGACACTGACACTCAGCTATACTGGCACAGATACATAATGGGATAACAGAAGGACCCTCCAACGTACACAAATACACAGGATGGACAGACTCACAATGATAAGGTCACACAAATCTGCACATGCAAACACACCTTCGAGCACATGCTGACCATAGCAAAACAAACCCACAGGGACACTGTGACCAGTCACGCCATTATACCATGACCCTGAAAGCCCACAGAAAGGAAAGGCAGAGGTAGGAGGTAGGCAGTGCTGATCTGCAGTGACACCAGCGCCTACAGTCACAGGTCTGGAGATTGGAAACCTGCAGGGACAGCAGAGGATAAGCCACCCGCCCCCACCCTGCTGCCGAACACATCCAAAGAGCTCTTGAGGCAGGCAGGCAGGAGCTAGTCTGGCTCCTGACACAGTGAGATTCAGTGAGCCAGACACAGTATATACACACACAGACACACTCACAGCTGGGCACACCTGTCACAGGCTCAGCTAAATACACAGAGATGAACAGAACAGAAATTTAGATGGTGGGCATATCCACAAGTATAAACTAAAGACACTTAATCCCAATAGACAAAAGACACCTAATTCTAATAGATACACAGACTGATACACCAACCACTACTGAGCAAACTCATGATTCCCATACATGTGAACTGTCGTTTTGGTGCTGGGAGTGGAACCCAGGATCTTGCACTCTAGCAGGTGCTGTACCTTTGACTACATCTGAGCCCTCTCCCATGTACAGTCTGAAGCACACTGCTACCCACACTGACATCAGAGATGCACAGTGGCTGGCAGAGTAGACCCAGTAACTCACATACAGATGTTTGTATTTACTCACAGATGTACATTCCCAGGCAACCTATAAGCTTCTATGAGGCTTGGTTCTTAAACCCTCTCCTCTCCCCCACTCTCCCAGGCCTCAGTGCAGACAACCAGGGGGCAGCTACTAGGTAGGAAATTGGAGTAGAAAGGAAGGCCATGGTTATTAAAACAAGCGGGGTGGTGGTGGTGGACACTTAAAGCCTGGCTCTTGGGAGGCAGAGGCAGGTGGATCTCCAGGCCAGCCTGGTCTACAGAATGAGTTACAGAACAACTAGGGTTACACAGAGAAACCCTTTCTCTAAAAACAAGAGGTATATCCAGTTGCTGCTGGAGTTGGGCAGGTGCCAGCTTTATGTGTGCCTTCATGGCAATGACCATACCTCTAGGGACAGCAACTTAAACTCACATAGTCACCAGGCCCCCAGCTCCCCAGAACTGTCCCAACTTCCCATGTTTAGGAATGAGAAAATGGGGATTCATACAGGATGTATACAGGATAAGGAGTTGAGCCAAGGCCAGGTTCCCTCCACTCTCTCCAGTGTGCAGTTTGCGCACATGTGGGTATCTAGACATGCAAAGATATGGCCTCCCAATAGGAGCCTGGGTTGTAAGAGACAGGGACTAGGGGCTGGAGAAATGGATCAGGAGTTAAGAGCATTTGTTGCTCTTAAGAAGGATCCCACCTCCGTTCACAGTACCTATAGAGTAGCTTACCAACATCCTGTGACTCCAATTCCATGGGGATCTGATGCCCTCTTCTGACCTGTGGGCACCAAGCATGCAAAACGTTTAAAATGTAATAATTAAATCTTTTTAAAAAGTAACGTTAAAAAATATTTATTTCTAGTTCATGTACATTATTGGTGCCTTTGCCTGTGTGTATGTCCTGGTGAGGGTGTCGGATCTCCTAGGAGTTGCAGACAGACACCTGTGAGAGCTGCCTGTGGGTGCTGGGAATTGAATCAGGGTTCTCTACAAGAACAGCCAGTGCTCTTAGTTCCTGAGCCATCTCCCCATTCTAAGTCATTAAATTTTTTAAAGAATTAAAGGTAAATGGTAGGTAGTCAGCTCTGCAGTGGGGTGAAATCAGAGCTGGACTGGCATTTGTGGGACATGCTCACCTGGCTCAGTTGCCCTTTGCCTTGGCTTATTCTGTATCCATGCTTACCTTCAGTGTGCTGTGTTTGCTTCTACAGATGGGAGCTTGCCTGATTGTCTACTCATCGGCCTGGACCCCAGAGCCAACCCAGCTGAGTGAGTGCAGAGGGTCCCAGGTGAGGGGCACTGCTCAGACCTCTGCAGAGACTACCCTGGAGAAGCAGATGCTGGTGGAGACAGACCTTTCCTGCTGAGTCGGGCCTCTGCAGACCCTGCTCAGGTAACTGAGAATGTCGGGCCTGGGCCAGTGTAACAGGGATCTCCTCTTAGCTTAGGCAAAAAGGAATAAAGGAAGTTGGGAAGGAAAGAAACTGTAGTCTAGCCTATCTGAATCCCCCATTATCCAGAGAGGGAAATAGGAGGCTCATGTGGTACCGTGAGTGAGTCCCTTAGCATCCTACCTCCTAGCCTGAGGACTCTTCCCTATGCCTCAATGACCTAGAGAACTGGGTTGTGATGGTGACCAGGATTTAGGGCAGAGGTGGAAGCCAGCATGCATGATATGTACAGCTGACCTCCCTGGGACACCTCTCTACTGGAGTCACAGAGCTGGGAGGCTAAGGTGAAGTACTGGGAGGGCATGGCATTCCAGGTGTGATGCATGCCCGGCAGCTGGCTAGAGGGCGGGGCATGGTAGGACCCATCTTTCTCATGGCCCAGGTTTAGCCCACCCAGGCTCCCAGGCACAGCGGCCAGGTGGGGCTGCCCTGCCCTATAGAGGCAACTCCCTGAACTGACACATGAAGCCTCAGGCTCCAGGAAGCTCCTTAGAGTTTAGCCTGCTGGGAACCCCACCCAACTTCCAAAGGAGCATTCCTGAGGTCTGTATGGGGGTTGGGCCTCCGGGATGGGAAGGGTGGGGAGGCAGGACTGTGGGAGGATGTGAGGCTGTAAATGTTCTGGTGTTGGGTTTGTGTGCAAGCAGGTGTGTAGGGCTCTCCGTCCTTAGTGTACAGGGCTGTGTGTGCAAGAGTTACATAAGTGACCTAGGTGGGGGAATAGTTAAGAGCTTCACATGTGTGGTGACTGTAGTGACTGCTGGATATGGGTCCTATGCAGGTATCCTGGGCTGTCTACCACACAGACTCAAATACCCTTGGGTGGGTTTGGTGTGTGCACATGGCTTCCCTTTGTGCTTTGGAGGTGGGCTGGGCAAGACTCGGGCTGAGCTGGGCTCAGCAATGCCCAGCCTTGTGGCCAAACTGCTGAAGTCACTTCCTTTTCAACAGTGACTTTCCAGGGGGAGGAGTTCTTCCGACCTGGTCGGCAGCAAGGGGCGGGGCAGAACTGGCTCTCTCTGGGGAGGGACGTGGGCGGGGGCGGGAGAGAGGTGGGAGGAGGTGCTAGTGGTACTGGAAGAGGGAGTCCTCTGGGAGACAGAAGGAAAGACAAGGACAGGAGTCTGGAAAGGGCCAAGGGCAGGAGGGGATGGGGGGTGGAGTGAGGCGGAAAGCACAGTCCCTGGGTGACCTCGGAGGGAGGAAGGGAGGGCTGCCAATGGGGTGACCCTCGGGTTCAGTGAGAGCTGGCAGTGGCGCCTACACACCTGGCACCCGGGGCAAGGGGCTGGCAGGGGGCGGTTCAGGAACAGACCTGCTTGCCAGGTGCCCCACTCTGGACAGGAAGAGGGTGGGTGGGGGTTGTACAAAGGAGCTCTGTGTGGCTGGGGATAGGGTAGGGTGGGGTATGCAGTACTGAAGGGTTCTGGGGTGGGGGGGAGATGATGGCCGGGGGCGGGGCAGGACCAGTTCCCCTTGGGGCATCAGTGGCTCCGAGGGGACACCTAGTGGTCAGGGGAGGTAGTGCATCTTGATGACAAGCTGGGGGAAAGAGGTTAGAAGTGATAGTTGAAATAGTTGTTAGAGGAGCCAGGGCTAGGCTGAACCTCTGGATGGTGAAACAGTTTGGTTTAGAGGATCCCAACAAAACCAAACTTACACAACAACAAAACTGATTGGCATGGCTGTGTGTCCTTAAGGGCATGACTAAGCCTCTCTGTGCTCACATTTAAATACAAAATAAGTGACTGGTTCCTCTGGGGCAAGTGTCTACTTGCTGTAAGATCTGCAAATTGGGTGGGCACTAGGGGCTAAAAGGAAGGGAAGATCAAGAGGGTGATATGAAGTTCCTGAGAGAAAGGGGGCTGGCAATCCTGGGAGGTAAAGCCTCAGTGGAGAAGAAAGGTCCTGAGGGAGGTTTCAGAACAGCCATGTTTCCCACTGCTAAGAGGCTAAGGACATCCGTGGGCTTTCAAACCAGCTGAGGGAAATGGGAGGGGGAGTGCGTGCAGGCTGGAGAGAGGGTCATGAGGCCGGAAGTGAGAACTGGGACTGGCAGCCTGGCTCCCCAGGGGAGGTTAGGGGTGGGTGAGAGGGGAGGAGGGCTGGGGAAGGGGTGGGGTGGTCACAGCCACAGTGGGGGAGGGTGGGGCTGGGGATCAAGGATGTGGGCTGGCGCTTCCCGGCACTGCTCTGCAGGTTGGGGCCCCCCTCCTAGCCAGCTGGTGTCCCTGTGGGCAAGCTCAGACACTGACCCAGAAGCAGACAAGCAGACAGAGGACCCTTTGACTTTTCATTCACAGACTTGGGCTAGATGGTACCTTTGAGAAGAGGCCAAGAGAATGGCTGCCTGTTGGGGTGTGGTAGGGAAGGGAGCCAACTGCTTCCCTCAGATCCTGAAGGCTGCAAAAGAGCAGTGGACAGTCAGGAGGATGTGGCCAAAGGTCTTCATGGGTGGGTGGAGCAGAAGCAACCACTGGAGAGGAGGTTTGTCTCTTCTGCCAAGATTACGCCCTTGGGCCCCAAGTGGGAGGTCTCTAAAGCAGGAAGGCCTGGCCAGCCCCACCCACAGCAAGAAAGGAGTGGGGCTCCTGGTAGGTATCTCCAAAAGCTAGGTCAAGCCACTTACTAGAGTCTGAACTCTGAGGCAGGATCTTACTATGTGGCCCCGGCTGGCCTAGCACTATAGGCTGGCTCAGCCTGCCTCTGCCTCCCAGATGTACACCCTTGCCTGGCTGCTTCCACACTATTAAGGTATTCTCTCTTCAGGAACAACGTTGCTAGCTAGGCTCACTAGGTGTGGTGGTACATGCTCATGATGTCAGCAGAGGCAGGAGGATAGCTGCAAGTTTGAGGTCAGCGTGGTCAACCTAGTGATTTTTCAGGCCAACCACAACTACAAGCAAAGCCTTGACTCCCAGGAAGAAGGTAGGGGCTGGAAATGTAGCCAAGTTGGTAGACTATTTTGCTTATTGTGCATAAAACTCTGGGTTCAGTTTTTAGCACTGCAAAAAACGGGCGTGGTAATGTGGTAGGTGTATGGGGTGAGTAGATAGGAGTCGGGATTAGAAGTTTGAGGTTACCCTTGGTTGCCCAGCTGCTGTTAGACCAGCATGGTGCACACAGAGTTCCAGGTTGCATTGAGAGATCTCATGGGGGTGCATGTAGGTGCTTATGTGTGTTTGTGTAGGGAGAGGGAAGGAGGGGCAGTGCTGAGCTAAAAGGGGTATAACTAGGCATGAGAGAAAGCCTTGAGTTAGCAGGTGCAGGGGAGGGGAAAGGATGCGACCTGGGACAGTGGACAGAAATAAAGACCAACCTGGGTGGATGGACAGCAGAAGGTCCCTTTATGTGCCATTTGTGGCCTCAAGTGAAGTCTAACCTCTCTATTTCAGTCTCCTTCTGTAAAATGGATCTAGAGCACAGGGTACTCACTGGCGAGTGTGGGGGACATGGGGGTGCAGATTAAAACGACAGCTTCCCAGATGTCCCTCAGATGTGTGAGTCAGGCCCTCCTGGACTAGGGCCTGGGTATCTGGAGTGTTACACAGCTCCCCCGCTCCCCTGAGCTCAGGGTTTGGAAGCCAATGGCTTAGATAATTTCAGTGTTCCTCCCAGCCTTAAATTAGACCACAGCTCTAGAAGGGAGCTTTTCCAGAAGTGGCTAAAGAATTGTTGCAGGGGCTGAGAGGAGAAAGAGGGTTTGGCCTTAAAGGAATTAAAGACTCTGTCTCTGAACAGCTGTGTGGCTTCAGGCGAGGTTCAAAAGGGCTCTGGGCCTGTTTGCTCCGTAGCACCAGGATAATAAACCATGCCTGCCTCCTGGGTTGCTGTGAAGACTCAGTGGGTCACGTATGTGGACTGCAAAGTTCTGCACACTGTTCCTGTGGGCTACATTCCTTTCCAGATGTTGAGAGGTGCCGTGAGCAGAACAGACAGCTTTGCCTTCCCTGGTGGTGCTTAAAACTGTCAGTGGGTTGCAGATTGCTGCCCACCATGGGCCCACAAGAATGTCCTTTCCCACAGTGTGTCCTCTTCCCTCATTCAGCTTTGCATCCTCCCTGTGGGCCGCGCCAGCACTGGGGAGAATGGCAACCTGTCCATAGGGCATAAACCGTAACGATCCAGCTCAAACTATAGGCAGTGATCAGTGGCTGCTCCCTAAGACCCTTCCTCAGAAGTTGGGGCTCATGCAGCTCCCTGAGGTCCTGGTTCCTGCTCAGCTCTGAGTCTTCAGGCTCCTTTGGGAATCAAACATGCCTAGATCTAAGTCCCAGCTCTCCCCTGACCAGCTCAGAGTCACTCTGTAAATATTTATGTAGCATCCGTAACCCAGGCTCTGGGGTCAGAGGATACAGCAGTAAACAAGACAGATGTGATCCCTGCCCCTGAAGAGCCCACGGTCTCAAGGGAGACACACACACTAAATGGCCAGTCACACAAGTAATTGATTACAGTTGTGATAAATCCTATGAAGGTGAAATAGACAGGGGCTCTGAGGAGAGGGACAGGATATTGGAAGTAAGGTAAAGGCAGAACTTCAGAGACCGATGAAGGTTAAGGGGCGCAAGAAAATGTCTCTTTCTACATCCTTGTCACTGTTTTTTTCCTCTGCATCATTCTTGGGTCTAGAAAAGAATAAGAAAAAACTTGATGAGAGCCAGACACGGTGGCATATGCCTGGAGCACCCTGTCCACTGCCCTGTCTAGAAAACAGGGCTGAGATGGCTCAGTGTGTAAACCTGGCAGCAACCTGTGTTTAGTCCACGTGCACGTATGTGTGTACACATAACTACAATAAAATAGCTGAGGAGATGGTTGGCAGTCAAGAGCATTGCTGCTCTTGCAGAGGATCCAGGTTCAGTTCCCGGCAGCTGCATGATGGTTCAACAGCTATCTATAACTCCAAATCGAGGAGATCCAGTGCCCTATTTTATCCCCTGTGGGCACCAAGGCATACACATGGTATATATGCATACATGCAGGCAAAACACTCAGACACATAAAATGAAAATTAGCTATAAAAAAATAAATATATAAAAGCCAAGTGGCGGCACATGCCTTTAGTTCTAGTACTCGGGAGACAGAGGTGGGTGGCTTTCTGAGTTAAAGGCCAGCCTGGTCTACAGAGGGTATTTCAGGATAGCTAGGACTATACAGAGAAAACTCCCAAGGCAAATAAGAAGACTTTTTTTTTGGGGGGGGGACACTTGTGTGGAGCAGAGCTGTTGTAAGGGACTGGGCAGACAGGCTTACCTCTGTGGTATTTGGAACCCTTATTGGAAGATTTCTTTAGAAGTGAGCAGTATAGTGATTGACCTGTATATGGCAGGGAGGTTAGGTGACATAGTCCATTAAAGTGCTTGGTGGTAGCAGTAAAGTGTCCCAGAGTCTTTAAGTCACCTTCCTAGTGACTCCCGGATCCTTGATCCCAGGCACTTTCTTCACTTGTCTTTGCAGCTCTTACTAATCCACTGATTCCTAAGTCACATGGGACATTACCTGTTCAATGTCTGACTACCCAGGCCTTGTGCAAAGTAGATATTCCATAAATAAGAAACATGAATACATGAAAGAATGAATGAATGAGTTTGTGTCTGAGCCTCCATTTCTTCATCTGCAAAATGGGGTTATTAATAGCCCCTACCTCACAGGATTGGTATGAAGAATCAAATGAAGCAATGCCTGGACAGCTTCCAGCCCAGTGCCTGGCGTGCAGTAGGTGCTCACTAAACCTGAGCTCCGGTGGTCCTTTCCAGGCGCTGTCCACACCCCAAGGCCTGGGCTCAGGCCGAAGTTGCTTCACAACACCCTCAGCTGACAGCCAGAGACTGGCAGAGTCCCCAAGCTCGGGGGCCCTCTGTTTACCAGGTCAGACATTCTTGGAGTAGGGGTGACATCTGGAAAGGGGTGGGGGGGGTGTGGGTAGCAGGGGTTAAGTGTGAACCATGGATAATCATGTGGAGAATTCAGCTCTGATCTTGTCTTGTTTCCCACAGAGATATCCAGTGTGACAGCCCAGGCGGCAGAGCCGAGGGTGAGTGCAGCCCGAGGGACCAAGGGTGAGGAGGAGAGTTACCATGGTGAATGGGTCTTTCCGGCCTTCTTCAGTTTTATGTCTAGTGTTACGTGGAGCAGTCATCTTGCCTTGCTACTAGGCCTCCCTCTCTAAGATCTGGGAATCTTGTCATCTCTAATCCCATAGCCTATAGAAGTGAGTCATTTGCCCTTGGGCACTGGGGCTCATGAGGAGTTCCGTGTGTACACATGATGAAGATCTGTAAGCAATTTGGTCTTGGGCCGGTGGCTGGAACATAGACAGGAAATAGAACCGTAAAGGTCCAGGGGCATGTTAGGATATGGATGCTCACTAAAGAACCTCTTGCCTGTCCTTGCCCCATAGGTTCTGGTCCCGGCTTCTCGCACCCTCATGTCAGCCCCGGCCCCGCCCGGCGGCCCGAGGAGGACAAGGTCAGGATGCGTGTGAAGCCCCAGGGCCTGGTGGTGACTTCCAGTGCCGTGTGCAGCTCTCCTGACTACCTCCGAGAGCCCAAGTACTACCCCGGCGGCCCCCCAACCCCCCGGCCCTTGCTTCCGACCCGGCCCCCTGCCAGCCCACCTGACAAGGCCTTCTCCACCCATACTTTCTCCGAGAACCCACGCCCACCCCCACGTCGGGACCCCAGCTCCCGGCGTCCACCAGTCCTTGCCAAGGGAGACGACCTGCTACCCCCTCGGGCAGCCCGGCCCGTCTCCCAGGCCCACTGTCCTACACCGGCCCCAGACAACAACTCCCTCCGCCACTGGGACAACGGACGTGTGAACCTGCGTCCAGTGGTGCAGCTGATTGACATCATGAAGGACCTGACAAGGCTGTCCCAGGACCTGCAGCACAGTGGCGTGCATCTGGACTGTGGCGGACTGCGGTTGAGCCGCCCACCCGCTCCACCACCTGGCGACCTGCAGTACAGCTTCTTTTCTTCACCCAGCCTGGCCAACAGCATCCGCAGCCCTGAGGAGCGTGCTACCCCTCACGCCAAGTCAGAGCGGCCCAACCACCCCCTCTATGAACCTGAGCCCGAGCCCAGGGATAGTCCCCAGCCTGGCCAAGGCCATGGTCCTGGAGCCACAGCCACGGCCACTGGTCTGCCCCCAGAGCCTGAGCCTGATGGGCCTGACTACTCTGAGCTAGCAGATGCTGATATCCTCAGTGAACTGGCCTCCCTTACTTGCCCCGAGGCCCAGCTTCTGGAGGCTCAAGCCCTTGAGCCTCCTTCACCACAGCCGGAACCGCAGCTCCTGGACCCCCAGCCCCGCTTCCTAGACCCGCAGGCACTAGAGCCTCTAGGAGAAGGTTTGGAGCTACCACCCCTGCAGCCTCTTGCTGATCCTCTAGGACTGCCGAGTCTGACTCTGCAGGCCCTAGATACCCTACCTGACTCCTTGGAATCCCAGCTCCTTGACCCCCAGGCCCTTGACCCCCTGCCCAAGTTGCTGGATGTCCCTGGTCGACGTCTAGAGCCCCAGCAATCCTTGGGACACTGTCAACTGGCTGAGCCCTTACACCTGGACTTGTGCTCACCTCATGGTCCCCCTGGGCCTGAGGGCCACCCCAAATACGCCTTGAGGCGCACTGATAGGCCAAAGATCCTATGTCGCAGGCGGAAAGCCGGAAGGGGTCGGAAAGCGGATTCAGGACCTGAAGGTCGCCTGCTTCCTCTTCCCATGCCTACAGGGCTGGCAGCTGCCCTGGCTGAGCCCCCACCGTTGCCACCACCACCACCACCACCTGCTCTGTCAGGCCCAGGCCCAGTTCCTGAGCTGGAGCCAGAGTCTTCTCAAACCCCAATGGTCCCCACTCGCAAAGGCAAGTGCAGGGGTGTGCGGCGAATGGTGGTAAAGATGGCCAAGATCCCTGTGTCACTGGGGCGGAGGAATAAGACCACATACAAAGTTTCATCCTTGAGCAGCAGTCTGAGTGTGGAGGGCAAGGAGCTGGGCTTGAGGGTGTCGTCGGAGCCCACCCCATTGCTGAAGATGAAGAACAATGGCCGGAATGTGGTGGTGGTCTTCCCGCCAGGTGAGATGCCTATTATTCTTAAGCGGAAGCGTGGCCGCCCTCCTAAGAACCTGCTGCTGGGCCCGGGCAAGCCCAAAGAGCCAACAGTGGTAGCTGCCGAGGCCACTACTGTGACAGCGGCCACCCTGGCCATGCCGGAGGTGAAGAAACGGCGGCGGAGGAAACAAAAGCTGGCGTCCCCACAACCATCATATGCAGCAGACGCCAATGACAGTAAGGCTGAATATTCTGATGTCCTTGCCAAGCTGGCCTTTTTGAACCGCCAGAGCCAGTGTGCTGGGAGATGCTCACCTCCCCGCTGCTGGACTCCCAGTGAGCCTGAGTCAGTGCACCAGGCCCCAGACACTCAGAGCATCTCTCAGTTCCTGCATCGTGTGCAGGGCTTCAGGAGGCGTGGAGGCAAAACAGGAGGCTTTGGAGGTAGGGGTGGAGGCCATGCAGCCAAGGCTGCCCGCTGTTCCTTTAGTGACTTTTTTGAGGGCATTGGCAAGAAAAAGAAGGTGGTGGCAGTGGCAGCTGCTGGGGTTGTGGGTCCTGGTCTCACCGAGTTGGGGCATCCACGCAAAAGGGGCCGAGGGGAGGTAGATGCTGTAACTGGGAAACCCAAGCGCAAGAGGCGGTCCCGAAAGAATGGGACTCTGTTCCCGGAGCAGGTGCCCAGTGGCCCAGGCTTCGGGGAGGCAGGTGCTGAGTGGGCTGGGGACAAGGCTGGTGGCTGGGCTCCTCACCACGGGCACCCAGGAGGGCAAGCTGGCCGAAACTGTGGTTTCCAGGGGACCGAGGCCAGGGCTTTTGCCTCCACTGGGCTGGAGAGTGGGGCTTCAGGCAGTGGCAGCTACTATGCTGGTGCACCCTCAGGCCAGACGGAGCTCAGCCAAGAGCGCCAAAACCTCTTCACTGGCTATTTTCGGTCCCTGCTTGATTCAGATGACTCCTCTGACCTCTTAGACTTTGCCCTGTCAGCCTCTCGCCCAGAGTCCCGGAAGGCATCGGGCAACTATGCGGGACCTCCCTCCAGTGCACTGCCTGCTCAGCGGGGTCTTGCCACCTTCCCAAGCCGGGGAGCCAAGGCTAGCCCAGTGGCAGTGGGCAGCAGTGGAACTGGGACAGACCCCTCCTTCCAGCCTGTCCTGCCTTCCCGTCAGACCTTTCCACCAGGGAGGGCAACAAACTACGGAATAACCCCAGCCACTTCAGACTGCCGGGCAGCTGAGACCTTCCCAAAGCTGGCTCCCCCTCCTTCAGCTGTGGCCCGTTCACCTACAACCCACCCGCCTGCCAACACCTACCCACCTCAGTATGGTGGCTATGGGGCAGGACAAAGCGTGTTTGCCCCAGCAAAGCCCTTTTCAGGCCAGGACTGTGCTAATAGCAAGGACTGTAGCTTTGCCTATGGCAGTGGCAATAGCCTTCCTGCCTCACCCAGCAGCGCCCACAGTGCTGGCTACGCCCCCCCGCCTACTGGGGGTCCCTGCCTACCACCCAGCAAGGCCTCCTTCTTCAACAGCTCTGAGGGGGGCCCCTTCTCTGGGTCAGCTCCTACACCCCTGCGCTGTGACAGTCGAGCCAGTACTGTCTCACCCGGTGGCTACATGGTACCCAAGGGTACCACTGCTTCTGCTGCTTCTGCGGCCTCCTCCTCTTCCTCTTCTTTTCAGCCCTCACCCGAGAACTGTCGGCAGTTTGTGGGGGCTTCTCAGTGGCCTTTCCGGCAGGGGTATGGAGGCCTGGACTGGGCCTCAGAGGCCTTTAGTCAGCTCTACAATCCCAATTTTGACTGCCACGTCAGTGAACCCAATGTGATCTTGGACATCTCGAACTACACACCGCAGAAGGTGAAGCAGCAGACTGCCGTGTCCGAGACCTTCTCCGAGTCGTCCTCTGACAGCACCCAGTTCAATCAGCCGGTTGGTGGTGGTGGTTTTAGGCGTGCCAACAGTGAGGCCTCAAGCAGTGAGGGCCAGTCAAGCCTGTCCAGCCTGGAGAAACTCATGATGGACTGGAACGAAGCATCGTCTGCTCCCGGCTACAACTGGAACCAGAGTGTTCTTTTTCAGAGTAGCTCAAAGCCTGGCCGTGGCCGACGGAAGAAGGTGGACCTATTCGAGGCCTCACATTTGGGCTTTTCAACATCCACCTCGGCCACTGCCTCTGCCTATCCATCCAAACGGAGCACCGGGCCCCGGCAGCCTCGGGGTGGCCGGGGTAGTGGGGCTTGCTCAGCCAAGAAGGAGAGAGGTGGTTCAGCGGCCAAAGCAAAGTTCATCCCCAAGCCACAACCAGTGAATCCACTGTTCCAGGACAGCCCAGACCTTGGCCTGGACTACTATAGTGGGGACAGCAGCATGTCACCACTGCCTTCCCAGTCGAGAGCCTTTGGTGTGGGAGAACGAGATCCCTGTGACTTCATGGGACCCTACTCCATGAATCCGTCCACACCTTCTGATGGCACTTTTGGCCAAGGCTTCCACTGTGACTCTCCCAGCCTGGGTGCTCCCGAGCTTGATGGCAAGCATTTCCCACCACTGGCCCACCCACCCACAGTGTTTGATGCTGGCCTGCAGAAGGCCTACTCGCCCACCTGTTCTCCGACACTAGGCTTCAAGGAAGAGTTGCGGCCGCCACCTTCAAAGCTGACTGCCTGTGAGCCCCTCAAGCATAGTCTTCAGGGGGCTAGCCTGAGCCATGCAGCCCAGGCCCACCTGAGCTGCCGGGACCTGCCGCTGGGCCAGCCTCACTATGATTCCCCTAGTTGCAAGGGTACAGCCTATTGGTACCCACCAGGTTCAGCTGCCCGTAGCCCACCCTATGAAGGCAAGGTGGGTTCAGGGCTGCTGGCTGACTTCCTGGGCAGGACGGAGGCTGTCTGCCTCAGTGCCCCTCACCTGGCTAGCCCTCCAGCCACGCCCAAGGCCGACAAGGAGCCACTGGAGATGGCCCGACCCCCGGGTCCACCCCGTGGCCCTGCTGCAGCCACTGCTGGCTATGGCTGCCCTCTACTTAGTGACTTAACTCTGTCCCCTGTGCCGAGGGATTCGCTGCTGCCCCTGCAGGACACTGCCTACAGGTATCCAGGCTTTATGCCACAGGCACATCCTGGCCTGGGTGGGGGCCCTAAGAGTGGCTTCCTGGGGCCCATGGCGGAACCTCACCCCGAGGACACATTTACCGTCACCTCCCTGTAGTGCCAACTGAAGTGCCGGCTGGACCACGAGGTTTTGTTCCTGGGTAAGTCTGGGGATGCGGTGCAGAGGGCAGAAGCCTAAGGGTCAGGGATGGTGAGGATGCTTGTCACTTGGCTAAGAGGAGAACTAGGAAGATTCCTAAGAGTGGGATTGTAGTGCCCTTCACTTCTGTAAGATTTCAGGACAAGCTTGTGGATTCACCATCAAGAAGAAAGGACTCAAGATTAGAAACTGAACATTTGAAGAGATGAGGTACTTTTGTAGGGAACTCATTCAGAAGCTGTAATCATTGGGAGTGGTAGAGCCATAGATTGGATAAGACCAAGCATTCGTTCCACTCATTCTTTCTAGGCCTGAGCAAGAAGTACTACAGTACCACTTATCTCTTGTGAGGAAGGACATTTGTCTTGTGCTTGGGTGAAGAAAGGAATGGGCCAGTCATTTGCTCAGGGTACTACAGGCTCCTTTGATGTGGCTAGTTTGCCTTGGTCACATGCTTTCCAAAGAAGGCCCATAGGATTCTTTCTTGGCCTCTTATCCTCAAAGGGTTGTTGTGAGATTGTTTTTGTTGTTGTTGTTTGCAAAGAATTTCACTACATAACCCTGACTGGCTTCGAACTCATCTACTAATGTCCCCTGACCATCCACCAACCCTCACCCCCTCAATGCTTTTGAAAAAAACATCTTTAACTTGCTAGTCAGAACCCTGTGGGGCAAAGATCCAGATTTGACAAACATTGCCATCTCTGCCCCGGGAAACTACAACCAAAGGGTCTATACAGATAGAAAAACCAGTCCCTTTCTCAAGCCCGGGCTCTCCAGAGTTGGGTTGTCTATTCTGAAACGCTTGCTTTCAGGTACTATGCCTTCGTGTTTAAAGTCTGTTTTGGTATTTTCAGGAAAATAAGGTGTAGAAAATGACCCAGGCTTTTGGTAGTGCACACTTTTGATCCCAGCACTCAGGTGGTAGAGGCAGGTGAATCTCTGTGGAGTCCATCCTGGTCTACAGAGAGAATTCCAGGACAGCCAAGACCCACTTTGGGGAAGAGACCTCTCACAGACGGGGCCCCATGAGGCCATTGGCAGTGGAGTCACTAAGAGCTTGACCAGAACCCTCGCTCATTACTCTTACTGCCCCAAAGCCTCCTGGGCGTTTTGCTTCCTGTTAGACTAGCTTGTCATTCTTGCTCTGGCAAGGCCATTTGAGGTCAGGGTGACTCAGGGTCCTGAAGTAAAGTCAGTGGAAACTTATGACCCCCACTTTGCCAGACCCCAGATGCCCTGGTGCCTGAGAGTGGCAAAGAGCCATTTGTGAGAGCCAAGAGGCCCTGGGGAATACTAGGTCCCTGTGTGGCCACTAGCAAGCTACATGTCTTTCAGCTTTTGCCCTTCCCTGGCCTCTGTTTCCCCATCTGTGTGAGAAAATTGACTTTAGTAATATCTAAGTCACTCTCAGGTCTGCATGGCAGAGACAGTAGCTCACCCTCCCCCCCCCCCCCCTTTCTGGCAGTACTTTTTCCTTCCTAATGAAGCCAAGCCAAGATTAAAATGGCCTTGCATTCCCCATGCATCTCCCTGCAAGCAGCAGGGCTGCAGATCTGAAGCACGCAAAGGGAGAAGCTGCTTAGGGTTTAAAATGTCAAACTCTTGATCCTTCTCACCGGAGGGGAGATGTCTCATGGATAATCCAGAAATGAAATAATCCCAAAACTGTTCCTCCCAGACTCTGGGATGGAAAATGAATGGGTGTGGGGGCTGGGTGTTTTGGCAGGTCACAGCTCAGCACAGTGCATAATGGAACCACCCAACTAGGCCTGAATGCAGGAGGAGTTGGGATGCCATCCAGCCCCACATTCTAGCCTGTTCCCCACCCAGCACTGGGAGATAGCAGCGCTGTCCTCACAGGAACACATGCAGTCCCAGAGACATCTAGGCATTAGGAGCACCAGAGCTGAGGCACTTGATCCTCCTCAGAGGGAAAAGACAGGAAACACAGAATGGCACAGAGCACATGTTGGGTGGAGGTGTGGAGAGGAATGGTACAGGGCTAGCTAGGAGGTTGTGAGAGTTTGCAACAGGGTGCCCAGACCTTCCAGCTGCTGCCAGCAAGACACGGGAGCTACATGGTAGTGGGAGGAGGACCGTTCTGGGCAGAGTGAGCAGCAAGCAATGGATAGAGTCTCGATTCAGGGAGGGGTTTGGCTCTGAAGAACTGAAGGATGAGAAGGCAGGAAAGCTAAGCAAGGCCCAGATTGGCAGAGGCAGGGCCTGTAAGACACAACAAGGAATTCGAATCATTCCAAAATGAGGGAGCCATTGTAGACAGTCACAGTGGGACAGGACAGGCATTGAAAAAAAGGACCAGACCAGCCAACCGTGATGGTGGCTTGGACTCAAGTGGTCTGGGGTAGTTTCCCTTCCTTAGGTAGAATACCATACAAGTGTCTTCTTGTAGGACAACCCTCTGGTGTCGAGGACTAATTAAACCACTGTGAGAGAGAAAGGTTGGAGGATTCAGAGGGGAGAGTGGCAAGGGGGGATTAATAGAGGGAGCCATGCTGTCAACAGAAGGTGTAAGCAGATGAGACTGTAACATCCTCACTCACCAACAGGTAGTGAGTGGGCAGGTGTGATCCGCATTGGGGACGCAACACCCCAGCTCATCAGCTGACCTTCTGCCCCTTTGAGATCATTCTGTGGCAGGTTCCGAGGAGACAGAATAGACACGGCTCCTGTCGGGGGTCCAGCACTGAGCCAGAGAGTTAAACAAGCACACAGGAGCCTGGAAACTCCTGGGAGGAGATGGCGGGTTCCAGGGATGGGGAGAAGCTAGGAGCACCCCAGGCACTAGGCATAATGCTGAGAAGTCCTGTACATGTGCTGTCTCTGTATGTGACACTGCCCCGAGCAACATCCTGGACAGAGAGTATAGTCCTGGCTTCCTCCTGCCTCAGCCTGCTGAACACTGGTCTTCCAGGCATGAACCACTGTGTTCAGAAGGTCTAGCATTTTAAATGAATTTTGTGGGTTTATGGTGAGCAGCTGAGCTTGAAGAGGGGAGATTGTGGAGCCAGGGATGGGCACTTCAGTCAAGTTCTGTCCCTGTGAGAATTGAAAGGTGAAAGGTCAGACGGTTGGAATGTGTGTCCTGCCTCTGCTGAGTACTGTAGCTGACAAGACAGATAGGTAAAAGGGGGAGGGTCTTGGGCCCATACAGGCATCTTCTTGGGTTCCCTAAATGAAAAGCCAACCCAGACAGACTAGCTCCATACTGGGTCCCTTGAACCAAAGGCCACGCCACCCACAGCAGACCCCAGGAGTAGAGATGAGAAGGTGTAAAGGGACCAGATACATTCAGGAATCTCTAATCCTTCTCTCTCCCCTATAAGCTCTTGGTTGCAGAAGTGAGGCCAAGAGAAATGTCACAGGTCCTCCCAGGTTACACCAGCTGGGGCTGGACCGGAACAGGAGGCAGTTTCCAAGGCCACCATCCAGCCAGGGTCAGCAGGCATGCCCAGGCTTGGCTACTCTGGGCTTTGTCTCTCTGAGTTTTGACTCCTTAAGAGGTCACTTGATCTTGCCTCTGGCTCCTGTCAGGCCTCAGCCGGTCTTGCCCTGCTTCCTCTAGGCACCAGGTTTTCTCCTTTTTCTGAGGTCACCCTCCAGTTCTACTGTTTGCCTTCCCTGTAGCCATATTTAGGTTAGGCCTTCTTGTTTAAGGCCCCTGCTTCTTGGAAATACCATCTCTCTGTGAACATACCTTCTGCTGCTCCTCTCTCTGCACCCCACATTCCTGGTAAAAGCAAACCTCTAAAACTGGCAGGCAGTGGCTAGGAGTACATGTCTGTGGTTATACACAGGCCCCTATGTGCAACTTGGTTCCGCCCCTTACCAACAAGGTGATCTGGTGACTCACATAGCCCGGTGATTCACTGCATCTCTATCTCTTGTAAGAATTAAGGGGATTGACATGTAAAGCCCTTAGCCCCATCCTGGCCCACAGGAAAGCATCTAGTTGGTGGCTTGTGATGGGTGGATGAATACCTTCCCACGGTCTGAATTCTGGGTCCCTAATTCAAGCAGTGTGAGTCACACATCTCCAACCCTTGTCCCTGACCTTTGCTTGACCAAAGATAGCCCTCCTGCATCTGTTGCCTGCTTCCCTGCTCTAAGAACCTTGTGTTCTGGTGTGGGCCTCGAGCATTTGGAAACCTTGACATTCTTTTTGGGGCTGGAGATACAGCTGATTGTTAGACTGTTTGCCTGTCATGCACACAAAAGGCCCTGGATTCTGTTCTCAGACCTGGGGAAATGGTGGACAGAGTAATGGCAGTGTTTCTATGTTAGCCACTGGACCAAATCCTCTTGGGAAGAGGTAGGAAGGTAGAGATAAGCCTTACTCCTGGGCACCTTCAAAAGTTACCTGGATCAGCTAGATCCCTGTCCACACAGTTCAGTCTTTTCCCCAAACCCAAAGCATCTGAAAACCTTCCTTATAACTATAGTACATTATGGGTTTCCCTGGATAGCTCATTCTGGTTCATCACTGTCATCTTTGGTGCCACAATACCTGCGCTGGAGAAGTAAATAAAGTCTGGGTCCAGTCCACGTGAACTAGCAGCCCACTCTGCACTGGCCAGTGTCCCATGCCCAAGACACCACTGCCCACGAGCCGGATGCCCATGTTTTAAACCCTACATGAGTACCTGCTTTAGGAGAGGTACTGGATTCTCCAGTAAGAGGGAGGATCTTCCACACCAGCCCCTGTGAGCTACCTGAGGAGGGAGGGCAAACAGCAGGGACTTCCTTGAGGCTGGAAATGGATCCTAACAAATGAGAGATTTCAGCAGTTACAGCCCTACTCTGCCACCTGGGTCTCTGGCCCACCCCCACCCTGGTCCGTTCTGCCTGTGGTGGCCGCCAAAGTGCTTGCTGCTCAGCGTTTTTTAGACGCACAGTGTTTGGAGCCCCTAAAATATTTATTGGATGAATTGATTAAAGCACATCTGTTCTTGCAACTCCATGCTTCACACCTTTTGATTGCATCCTTCCTCTCCAGCCTTCTTGTCTACAGAACACAAGCCCGAATGCCTGCCATGATGCAGAAGGTATCCAGGCTTCTATCCCAGCATCCACCTCTGTCTCAGCCCCATCACACATACACACACAAGCCTGTATGCTTGCCATGGTGCAGAGGTTATTTGGGCTTCTGTTCAGCATCCACCTCTGTCTCAGCCCCCACCCCCACCCCGACACACACACACACACACACACACACACACATACCCTTCCTGACCAGGCAGAGTCAGGGGAGAGCATAAGAGAAGTCTTTACAGAATGTGCCCTTGTTTTCTTTGCCCTATCCTGAGTTGCCATCTCTTATCCACTGTGGTCTCCTTCCTGTCTCTGCCCTTTCCAGGAATGTCCCCAGCATACCATCAGTTTCTTTAGACTGGTCACTCGTGTCTGATCATTTGGGGAATATGTCAGGTTTGTGTGCACACATGTATGCACATGTGCCTGCGTGAAGAACAAGAAATAGACTGGAAGAACGGAGAAAGGAAAGGGTGGTTCCCTGAACATGGTGTGCAGTGTTTAATCCCGGCACGCTGGAGGCAGAAATATGTGTACTGAGTTCCAGACCAGCCAAGGCTACATAGAGAGAGACCCTGTCTCCAAAAAAAAGAAAGGGGTGAAGGCTCAGTGCTTAAATCTTTGGGAAGTAATCCTAAAAGTGGTACATACAAGGGGTATCCTGTTGAAACTCTCAGGACAAGGTGACTGTCAGAGGGGGAGGCCTCCTTCCTGGGAGCACAGAAACACTGAATGCAGAACCAGTCGGGAGGCTGTAAAAGTGTACATATGTGGGTGTGGGGATGAGGACTCATTATCTCAGGACCAGATGGACCAGGAAGTGGGCAGTGGTGGATGCCTACAGGTAAGAAGCCTGTCTAGCCCCACCTGCAAGTTTTGTAGGGTCTCTGTGTCCAGCAGCAAAGAGAAGGCCCTCTCAGAGCCAAAATTCAAGGCACAGATTTTAAAAAGTGAAGGAGGCACCCCCCCATACCCCTAACCTCTTTGCTGTCAGGTGGAAGCCTCCAATGACCCTTCACTGAGCCCCACAGAAATGCGTTGCACACTGAGTACCTCACAAGCTTGGGAAAACAGGAATATGCCAGAGAAGTAGCTCAGTCTTCAGGTGACTAATTTGCCCTTTGACCCATGTGTCTGAAACACCTTAAGGTCTGTCTCATCACATGTTCAAGCCCTTTGTGCTTTTCAGAAAGAGAAACTAAGCTCTGAGAGGGAAGAGCCTCGCTCTGTGTCTTCCATGCCTGACATTGAAATCTCCTTCTGGAGACATAGACAAGGGAATGGAGGTCATACCTTAGCACATGCCCTAGCAGGAAGTGGGTGTGGCACTTCGTTGCTTACTAGGAGACAGGAGTGTATGCTCAGATCAGAAAGAGAATGGCTCTCCGGGCAGCCTGGTTTCTTTATAATCTTTAGCTCTTTGAATCTCTGCCCAGGCAAAGACCACTGCAGTTGCTAAAACTGCTAGAGTGTGAGGGTGCAGTGGGTGTAGGTCAAAGGTCCTTGTGGACACACTGAAAGGTTAAGTCTTGGTAACACGGTTGGTGTCCCAGGGCCAGGTGCATCCTGGAACTGAGGGTTCAGAGATACCACAAGCAAGTCTGCGCTCTGGCTGAGCAGAGTGGGCAGTGGCAAGTGCTCCGGTAGCTATGGTTACAAGGCATTCTAAGGAGGCGTCCTAGAGGCATGTAAGAGCTGAGCTGGACACTGAGATGCTGACCAGCCTTAGATCAGTCACGGTGCTGCCATTGGTCCACACGCATGTGCCATCCCAGCATGCTGAGCTCTGTACTCAGCAGTAAGTTGAGAGCTACAGTCTTCCTTCCCAGACTGGGTTCGGTGTTCCTCTTCCTGAGCCCCACAGGACTCGCCTTGGCACAACCATCTACCTGCAGATTACCCAGGTTAGGACCTGCCTGCTTTGCTGTCCCTCCATTTCAGCAGGCTTTTAAGGGTGGATCCGGAGCTATTATGGTCTCTGCCTTGTTCTTAATCCCTCAGCTGGGCTGCCTGGCACTTTAGTATTTGGTTCAGTGTTTAGAACTTGAGTCTAGCTAGGTCTGTGTTCTGCCCAGCATAACATTCTTCCTGCACGAAGAACACCCCCGCCCCAGCCTTTGATTCTTCCCCACCCACTACCCTCCCCCAGATTCTGCTTGTGCCTCTGGCTGGCCAAGTCCTAGAAGCTGGGAAGGCTGTGGGAGGGAAGGGTAAGGTGCTCTGGGCAGCTTAGCTGAGGGTGAGAAAGCCTCCTGCTGCCTGGCTGCAGGCACCATGGGAAGGTTCTGGCAGGAACCGCCTGCTGGGCTGAGATCACCATGGAGACCTGGCTTGCAGAGGGTCACTGGCAGTGGCTAAGGGCTGGTGGGGGTGGGAGCCAAGGGGATTTATGCAGAATTTGTGCTCTAGGTCCTTGGGGGAGCAGGCAAAACTAGGGTTCATCACTCGGTGTGCCAAGTAGTTTGCAGCAGCCCACCCTCTCTCCCCAGAAGATTCTTCATCCTGGCAACTGTCCTTCAGCTACAGAAAACTCAGCTTCTGGATCGAGGCTCCCAGTGTTTGCTGAACCTGGCACCCCACACGTCACGGTCCTTTCCCTTCATCTCTGCAATTGGTCGGGCTTTTCACCCTAACTGTAGAGAACTGACATTCATCTCTGTGGCACCCCTGCTTCCAAGAGCTGCTTTTCTGCTTACTATCCCAATTGTGATACATCTGTCACCTTAGAGAAACACTAGCTTGTCCTCCCCCTACTCCCCCTTACTGCGGTGCAGATCTGATGTCTTAGCCTTCATCATCCTCCCTCTCGATTCTCTCTGCCTGGGCTCATCACCAAAATGGGGTGCTTCTCCTTCCCTGCAGGAGCCCACCTGGTGCCCCTGGCTCTCAGGGGTGTCCTGGCTAGTCCAACCAGAGGACAAAAGTCATCCCTGGGGCTGATTGCCCAGCAGACAGCAGCTGAGGCTGAGCAGAATGCCAATGTGGCCCTGTTGGAGAGGCAAGCCAAGAAAGTACAGGGAGAGAGGCTTTCTGTCGCTGCTGCCTGGCTCCTGCGGCTGTGGGGGAGGACAGGTGGCTCACAGAGGAGACTTAGGAGGCAGTTTAGCACCCTGGCCCTACTCCTGATTCTGGAGGAAATGGTCTCAGGTTTGGGGGCGGGAAGCCACAGTCCCAGACCTCTGAAAGGCGGGCAGTCTAATGGTCCAGGGTTCTGGGAATGAGCAGGCTGATCCTGTCCTGGCTGTCTCATCCCTTACAGCAACAGCTATAGATCTGGGTGAGGGGGTTGGGCCAGGCTGGTGGTCTGCCTAGAGAAGATAAGTTCCACACACGTGATCAGAACTGTCTATGGAACAGAGGTACCTTAGTGGCTGTGGGGACTGGGGAGTTTGCAAGCTTCAGAAAGGCAGTGTCTCCACCAATACAGATGGCATTGTGTTGGGTGAGTTCTTTCTTCCTTCATTCATCTCTTCTCTCCTGGGAGCAGAGTGGATGAGGAAGCCTAGGAAGAGAGGTGGATTTCAAATAAATAGAAGCAGGCTTTCACACCTGTGTGGTGCTCTGCCCAGCAAGCCTTCACACTTTTTCCAACCATGGAGGTTAGAGGCATTCCCAAACAAATGCATTATTGCAACATTTGGAAATTAAGGTTTGGAATACCCATCTGGCCCCAGGAAAACAATAAAAGTGATAGTAAATTTTAATGTATTATACATCTGTATTGAATCTTCCTCTGTCTTAAACCAGCAACAAAACCCTAGCAGGGAGTAGCTCTCTTGCCCTGTCTTACCCTCCTCTGGTATTTGGTTTGGGTTTGGTACTAGGATGGTACTCTGGCTACAGCACACCTGGTTTATTCCATGCTGTAAATCAAACCTAGAGCTTCATACATGTTAAGCAGTCTCCTAAATTAAATCTGTCCCCAGCCCGTTTGGTGATTTGAGGCAGTCTGACTGCACCTCAGGGTAACCTCAAACTCTTACAATCTTCCTGTCTTAGTGTTGGGATTACAGGCGTGGGCCACCACGTCTGCCTTTCTAGTATCCCCTTTTTGCTAAAGAGTAAGGTAAGCTAAGCACAGAAGCAGGTGCCTTTAAATCCTAGTACCTAGGAGGCAAAGGCAGGTGGGATCTCAATAAATTGAAGGCCATCCAGAGTTCTGGGGTGAGGCCCTGTCTAACTGCAACAACAGAAGGTTTTCAATAGGTTAGCAGCTCCTACCTTAAGTCACAGAACTTCTAAGTGGTGGCACTGGCATGTGAACTTAGCTGTCCCAACCTCCAGAGTCTACACTCTTGGTCATTCCCATGGAACCCTGACACCCTCACATAGCCTTGTCATTTTTTGTGTATGTGGTTTTGTTTTTATTGTTGTTGTTTGAGACAGGGTTTCTCAATGTAGCTCTGGAACTCGATCTGTAGACCAGGCTGGCCCACTTCTCTAGTCCCTCTTGGGTCTCTTGGGCATTTACAAATGGAGGGATTTCACCTGTAATTGTAGTTCTCAGAAGGCTAAGTCAAGAGAATCAGTAGCTCAGAGCTAGTGTTTGTATACAGCATGTTTGAGGCTAACCTGGACTACATGAGACTAAACAAAAGCACCACCAAATTAGGAAACTGAGGTCAGGGAATACAAGACAGGCCCAAAGTCACATGGGGCCTATCTTGAGAAGAAACAATGGTAGTCAGTATCTCCCCAGTTTTTGTAGGAGCTGAGCCGAGCCTTTTCAGCCCCCTTGGAATTCGGTATCTGTCTGCTGCTGACTTCCACCTCTTGTCTTGTGCTTTTTTGCAGCTTTCAGAAGACCAATGCCAAGACCCCTCCAAGCGTCCATATCATCCTCTGGCAGGAACACCTGCCCCTCTGCCTCCCACCTGCCCCTTGCACCCCCTGCAGCCCCATATCCCACCCCACGACCCCTCCCTGCCCATCTCCTCCACGCAGAAGCCGAAGGTGAGCCCTTTCTGCACAAAACCAGCAATTGTAAATACTTTTTAAAATGTACAAAACTTAAAAACAAAACACAGTTTTAGAAAAAGACAAAAAAAAAGAGAGAGCGAGAGAGAGCGCGTGTGCAAGAGGTTGTGAGCGGGGCTTCGAGGTGTCCAGAGCCCCTGCAAGTGTGCACTGAGAAATTTATCTACAGGTCGTTTGACAAATGAACAATATCCTATTTATTGTATATACTGTTTTATTATAAATTGTGGATTGTATATTGCATTCTGTAAACCTGCTGTGGTCCCGTGGTGTGCAAATTCGCATGGTGGGGGGAGGGAAAACCTTTTGGGAGCTTTTTTTTTTTTTTTTTTTTTTCCCTTTTTTTTTTTTTTTCCTTCTTTTTCACTCTTGGGTTTTCTCTTCTGTTGTTGTTGTTGTTTTTTTGTTGGCAGGACACACCCAAAGATCCAAGTTTGTATTAAAAAGAAATGAAAAAAAGCAAAAAAAAAAAAAAAAAAACAAAACAACCTTGTGTCTTGTAAAGCAGGGTACTTGAGGGTGGGTGGACTGGACTGGGGACGTCAGCCATTGGTCCATAACTCAGGATGTTCCTGGGGTCTGGGTGTCGACTCCCTAGAGCTTTAAGACTTATTTTCTTTGTATGAGTGTTTTGCCTGCTTGTGTGCTTGTGCACAGCATGTGAGCTTGGTGCCCTTGAAGGTCAGAAAAGGGCACAGATGGGGTCCCCAGTTACAGGTTGTTATAAGCTGTCATTCAGATGCTGGCACTCAAATTCATGTCCCCTGCAAGAGCAGTGAGTGTTGTCACCATCAGAACCATGGCTTGACACTTCCCCATTCTGCCTACATCCTGTGGCTCCCAGAGCTGCTTTCCTCTCATTGAGGAAACTCATGGTAAGCTTGGTCTCCATCTTCTACCTCTTCATGCCCTCATTCCACCTCAGGTCCCAGAGCACCACCCCTAAGTCTGTTCATTTGTCCTGTGTCCCTGACCTTTAGGCTCCAGGGTTCTGTCAGGTTTCTAAGAGGCTGATCTTTATTTTACTAAGGTAGAGTGTCTCTCTCTATGGCCCCAGCTATCCTGGAGCTTGCTATGTATGTAGTATGTACACCAGACTCAGACCTGCCTGACTTCATCTTTTGAGAGCTGGGATTACAGGCATGTGCCACTACACCCAGCAGTATTAATCTTTGAAACAGTTCACAAACCTTTACAACATGAGTAGTCCCTGTTTTATTTTTTTCTATCATTTTTATTGGATATTCTTATGTATTAACATTTGAAATGTTATCATCTACCCCCCCTTCCATACCCCCTCCTGTAGTCCCTGCTTCTTCTGTCCCTACCAGGTCTCCCTCTCTACAACCCCGAGCTTCTCACTCACTGTTTCATACCCATCTGCTTTTGTATAACCACTCCAGTGTCCCCTCCTGTTCCCTACAATTCTGAATGCTACCCGTGTCCTCCCAACTAACCCTAAGCCTGCTGGACCGAGTTACTTCTCACTCCCTGAGTGTGGCAGGCGCAGGCCTGACTCTGGATATCTCCTTCATTCTACAGAGTTTCTTGTAGGGTTTCCAGAAGCATGTTTTCCCATGACCTTCACAATGAAGCTCTGCTGAGCATGACTTCCCTGCTCCTCTTCCTCAATGACACTCAGAGTGATACCAGGCTATGTTCTGTGTGGCTTGGCCTCCCTGCCCCTAGCAAGGCCCATGCCTTGAGTTTGTCAGGGGAACCCACTGAGAGGCAAGCATGCCCCCACCTTCTGGCTACCCCTGCCTGGAAGAGGCAGAAGGGTTCACAGGCCACAGCCCCTGAAAACTGCATCTTCTGCTGGATGTGAAAGCCATCTGCTACACAGCCCCACTGTGTAGACCTTGGCCTACCTACTCTTCCTGCCTGCTGTGGGGAGATGACACCACTCAAGCTGACAGTGTCCTGTGGAGCTGGAAGTGGGGGCAGGAAGCAGCAGGTCCCTCTAAGAGGTCAGGTCAGGGAAGGGGCTTTCCAAAGGAGAAAGCTTTTTTTTTTTTAAAGCCACGCCCAGGGTGGTGACAACCGTGAGCGATTTCTGATTCAGGAAAGACATTTGCAAAGCCAGAAGCGGGAGAGGAGGCTGGAGGTAGTTCTGGAGAGAAGATGGTAGAAAATCTAGTGGAGCTGGGTATTAGTTCAGTGACAGAATGCTTGCCTAGCAGGCACAGGCCCTAGCTTCAGTTGCCCACACCAAAATAAAAAACACCCCAGGACAGCTGGGATAGACCAACCCAAAAGAAGCCTGTTTGCAGCCTGAAGAGAGGAACTGCACATGTTTACTGGCTGCTGAGGGGCAGGAAGGGGAGTCTTGGCCAGGTGGAAGGAACAGATGAGGGGGGCTGGGGTGAACTGGTGTCCCTGGCAGTCAGGGTTCAGTGAGGGTACGGCCTGGTAGGGGTCTCTTGAGGGCTCAGGGGAAAGGGAGTGGGGTGGGGATTATGTAGAGGGGGTTTCTGCTCAGCACAAGATGGATCTTAAGGAGAGGAAGGATTGTGTGTGTGTGTACACTAAGTAAAGGAACTAGGGTGGAGAGACCCATGAAGGAAGTAGGAGCTTAGGTGACAGCAGCTTGGAGGCTGGAAGGCACAGGGGAGGGGCTTGGTGAGAAAATAGTGCCCCGTGAGAGATGAAAGAGGGAAAGGTATTGGGCTGAAGACAGAGCTCAATGGTAGAGCTTCTGCAAGCCTTGATCCTCTTCGGGACAAAAAAAAAAAAAAAAAAAAAAAAAATGGGGTGGGGTCAAGAAGAATCCTTGTGAGTAGGCTTACTGCTTAGTAAGGGGTGAGGACTCCAAGGAATTTCATGGACCAGACATTGTAGCTTTAGGGATGGAAAGTTTGTCAGGCACTAAAATTCCTGAGAAAAGAGCCGGAAGAAACTCCCCAGGTAAGTGAGCCAGTGATGGAAGTCACGAAGTTTGTTCTATTTTCAGAGGTTGGGGCATCACCAAAGGCAAGCTATTACACCTGAGTTTCAGAATGCATCAAAAACTATGGTTCCTAGCTTGGCCTGGTGGCTCCAGCCTTTGATTGCAGCTACTTGGGAAGCTGAGGCAGGAGGATCTCGGGTTTAAAGACTAAACAATAAAATAATTTCAAAGCCAGGTAGGCAGTGTAGCAATACTGTCTTAGAAAACACCCAGGTGGAGGTGGTGCACACCCTTAATTTCAGCACTGAGTAGTCAGAGGCAGGCAGATCAGTTCAAGGACAGACAGGACTACACACAGAAAACCGTTTCGAAAAAACAAAAATGGAGGAGGCCATATTGGCTAGGTGACTTAACAGGTAAAGGAATGCTTGGTGGTAAGATGGACAACCAGAGTTCTGTCTCGGAAATCCACATAGGAAGAGAATTTATTTCTATAAGTTGTCCTCTGGCTGCCACAAACACACCATGGTATTAATACTAATTAATTAGAGACAGTGGGGGCTGGAGAGATGTCAAAATGGTTGAGGTCGAAAACACCAATTACTCTTCCAGACGACCCTGATTCAGTTTTCAACACCCACATGGAAGCTCGCAACTGTAACTCCAAGGACTGACACCCTCACACAGACCTGCAGATAATACCAATGCACATTACATACATGCATATATATGTATATTTTTAAAATAATGACTGGGGGAATAACTCAAATCTGAAATCCATGTTTTATTCCTCAGAACACATGTGGACAGAAAACAAAAACAGTGGTACATGCCCATAATCCTAGCATTGGGAGGACGGGGAAGACAAGGACATCCTTAGGTCTAACTGGCTAGCCAGCCAAGCCTACTTGGTGAGTTCCGGGCCGGTGAGAGATGCTAGCTCAAAAACAAGATGGATAGATAGCATCTGAGGAGAGACACCTGAGGTGGTTGTCTGGCCCCTAGAAGCAGGGACACAGATGAATGCCCACGTGAACACACAAAGGAGGGTTGGGAATATGGTAACTCGGCAGTAGGGTGCCTGGCAAGATAACCCAAGTTCAGTCACGAGCACAAATAGAACAAACAATAAAGACATTGCCAGGATGGTTTACGTCTGGCTACCATCATTAACACTTCTCTGGGGTGTTCATTCCTCAAGGGAATCTGAAATAGAGAAAGATCCACAATTTATAGACAGCAAGACAGGTTCTCTGTGACCTGCCCCTGGAGTGACTTGTCCAAAGTCATACAGAAAAATGGCAGTAGGCTGGCCTGAAGACTGATTCCCAAGCCTTTGCTCTTTTTGTACAGACTTAAGAAAAAAATCATTTGGCATTGGGGACATAGAATAGCATAGTGCTTTGGGGATTAGTATGCATGAGGCGAGGCCAGGGTCTGATCCACTGCACAGGCAGGGGGACTCCACTTATAATAACTACAAATTAGTCCGTCCCATAATAAAAGGCTTTAAGCCAAGACATAGCTCAGTGAGGAGAGAGTGCACTTAGCAAGTTTGAGGCCCTGGGTTTATTCAGTGCAACAAAATAAGCTTTATGGTGGTGGTGGTGTATGTATCAACTTGACTGAGCCTATTCCACATATACATAGTTCCCACCACAATGCCACAGGTTTCACTGTAACAGTATAACAGACAGTATCCCATCTTACAAGAAACTCAAGTAGAGAGTAGGTACCTCAGCAGTAGAGCACTTGCCTAGTAACATGCACAAGGCCCTGGATTCAATAAATACCATTTTTTAAAACCATTTCCAGGGTTGAAATATAACAGCATAGTGCTTCCCTGGCATGCACGAAGCCACTGTATAATCCCGAACATCACACAAAAGAGGTGTGGCACTTGCCCCGAAATCTCAGCTCTTGAAAAGGTTGAGGCAGTAGGGTCAGAAGTTCAAGGTGATCCTTAGCAACATAGGGGGTGCAAGGTCAGCCCAGGCAGTTTAGTCACGAAAAAGAAATGTATGGGAAAGACAAAAACCTGTGCTAGGGAGGTGGCTCCGATCAAGGCTTCTGGCACCAAGTCTAACAGCCTAAGCTTGATCCCAGATTCACATAGTGAAAGGAAAACTAACTCCTGCAGGCTGTCCTCGGACACCTTGGCAGGAAATACATACCCGAGAAACCCTGGAGCACAGAGAGGTAATTCTTAATGACCAGCCCAGCCAGTAAATGGTGACACCAGAGTTGACCATCTGGTTTGGGAGTCTACACAGTTCACTTGGAGTGTTGGTAAAAGAGGCATGAAAACCCAGAAGCTGGGGTTTTACTCATTCTCTGAGTTCAATCTACATCACAAAAGGTCCCCCCCCCCCGAAATGTTTAGATTCTACCTCTGTGGCCCGTATCTCAGTTCTCCAGACCACTCATTCAGATTAGTAGTTCTTGGCCACCTGTGAGTCACCTGAAGAATGTCAAAATGGCAAGGCCTGTTGTCCTTAGAGAAACTGCCCTGTAATACTAGCATTTAAGAGGTCAGAGGCAGGATGATAGAAAGTTCAAGGCCAACCTGGGCCATTTATGAAACCCTGTTTTTTGTTTCCTTTTTTTTTTTTTTTTTTTTAACAAATGACACAATGCTGCTGGTCATCAAAATTAAGGGGCACTGGATTTACTTGGCTGGTATAGTCTGGGCCTGGGTTCTCTTTTAAAGATCCTGAAGTATTTTCAGTGTGTATTCAGTGTTGGTCACCTCTAGTCTAGCTATTATTCTAACCATTTGCATGAGCACCTACTTGTGCACTTGTGCACGTACCCCATATTTAATACATCATCCCAGGTGTGTCTGTGTGTGCATTCTTCACTCTTGAGCTTTCCAGTCACGGGGCCCAGGCACACCTAAGAACACAAAACACAATCTCGAATGAGACAAATGGATTGTATACAGTCTGTTTGGTCTTGTCTCTTCCTCTGACTGGCAGGGGACTGGAACCCTGTAAGGGCTGATTGGCAGAGCTTTGAACATGAGAGACTTGTAGCTGTGTTCTGATCCACTGTACAGATGTGACGAACCGGATGTTATAGTACAGAGGCAGACAAATCTGTCTGTGAGTTCAAAGCCAGACTCAGCCTGAGCTTTATTCTGAGCTCCAGGTCAGCCCAATGCTACAGACCTGTCACAAAGCAAACAGATGTGATAAAGAGAGGGACTCTTAGAGTGAGTGCCTGAGTTTGAGTGACAGGCTTGATGGTTGTGGTGCATGTGTGTGAAGGTGTGTTTAATCTGAACCCTGTAAAAATGTGGTCGGTGGAAGGGGGTGATAGAGAAGGACTGTGCATGAGGTAGGTAACCAGCCCAGAACAGCCTAGATCTCACACACGTGTGTGCACACGCGCACACACATGCAGAGGGAGAGAGAGCTGTGAGGAGATTGGGTTCCAGTCAGAGCCAGGAGAGCTGTGCTTTGGGTATATGGGGGAGGCACAGCTGGGCTGGAACTAGAGAGTGGGAGGGAGGAAGAGAGGGAGGCTGGGGAGCCACAACCTTGATCTCTGTTCTGTTTCAGTAATTCTGGACTTGGTGCTCTGGGTCTCTGTGTGGCTCTGGGTGTCCCTCTCTGTAATGTCAGGATCTTGGCATCTGTTTCTCTTCTGGGTCTTGGGTTAGGAAGCTGATCATGTGACTCTGGGTCTCCACCTCTCCAGCCTACTTGGCTCTGTGTCCCCCTCTATGTCTCTGTCTCTGCCTCTGTGTCTGCCTCTGTCCTTCCTTGTCCTTGCCAGGTGGGGGGAGGGGCGCAGTACTCAGCGAGCAGGTGTGGGCTCACTCAGGCAGCAGGGAGTGAAGCCCAGGAGGGCCAAGAGCCAGCAGCCCTGGACATGAGCACACTCCAAGATACACATTCCAAGTGCTCACAGGAACACACAATGAACTATAAGTACAAGGATGGTTCCCGAGGACTTTCACAGGAACACACACAGGTACTAAACGCACAGCACAGTCACTCCCAGAAGTACACAAGGATGCCAGACACTGTGGCTCACAGACAGGCTTCATGAAAAAGCCTCAGACAAATCCTCATCCAGACACAGAGAAAACCCCAGAGCCACAAATACGCACAGGGACACAGACTTTCAGGCACAGATGCAGACACAAAGATAGCAGATGCAGGCACACGGGTCCACTCTGCACACTCAAAAATCACACACAGGAATAAGGGAGAAGCACACAGAAGCCTAAACTCTCAAGGGCAGTCAGAGACAGAGGCACCTGGAGGAACCCACAAGGGACTTAGGCAGAACAGCCTCAGGTACACACTCCTCCCTCAGGGCTCACTTGGAGCACTTGGAGACACTCCCATAGGTGACAGTGGGTGACAGGGGTTCTAGCGCACCTGGCGCCCTGGGCGCGCCCCCAGGCGCCAAACGGCCCG
Source organism: Micromys minutus (assembly GCF_963924665.1). Taxonomy (NCBI): domain Eukaryota; kingdom Metazoa; phylum Chordata; class Mammalia; order Rodentia; family Muridae; genus Micromys; species Micromys minutus. The sequence goes on from NC_137978.1 coordinate 47,257,246, forward strand.
AACGTGCGTGCCCGTGCGTGCTGCGTGCGTACCCGCCCGTGCGCGCCACCACCTGTGGGAGGAGAGGTGCGCACTGCGCCCCAGGCTGCGGGCTGCTCGGTGGGGGGAGCCGTTGCCATGGCGCGCCGAGCGCGGCCGCATACTAATGGGCAGCCACGGGCACTGCCCCCACAGCTGCCCCCCACTGGCCACTGTCTCCTCCCACTCCTTCCTCCAGCTTCCGTCGTCACTCGGTCGCGCGTCCTCGGCCCACGCGCTCCACTCAAATCCTGAGCCCTTGGTCCCAGGACGCTATCGCCTCATCTTTCCCTCCTCGAGGTCTAGCCAGGCCTAATGATGACACCCTGGTCCTGCGGAGCCACCTGTCTGGGCGGGCCGGCGCAGGCGCCAAGCGGGCTTTGCAACAGAAAGCACAGGTCAGCCTTGGAAAGAAGGCGACCACCCTCAGGGGGATCAGGGCAAAAGAAAGGGAGACCCAGGCCCTACAGTCCAGTCTTTCCGTGCGATCTCGTCAAAGGCCAACAAAGTGGCACCCTTCCCCTCCTTCCAGCTCCTCTCCAAGCCTCTTGTGATTTTGGGGTTGGGGTACTTCGTTACCACCACAGCTAGATAGGCCTTCCATCTCTCAGGACCTGCTCCTCAGCCCTCCAGTTAAGCCCTAATAGGGTGAGGTGGGAACTGAAGAATGCCAAACCCTGGGTAGTGAGCACACTGGAAGGACTCACACTTCCTGCAGGATTTCAGTCCCAAAGCTGCCCTGACTCTCTACCCAAACTGTATTAACTGCTGTGGGGGTGAAAGAAGGCTCCCGTGGAGCTGGGGCACCAGCAGAGGTTTTGCAGGTAGAGGCAGTGAGAGGGGAGCCTGATGGGGGGGGGGGGGCAGGCGGTTGCCTAGCAACCCCACAGCTGTCTGTTGACCTAGAAGAAGCTGCTGTCTTGACACAGCTGGTGTTTACATGTAACTGAGGCTCTGGCTTAGTGCTTGCTTGGAGCAAAGCTGAGGCAGGGCCCTCGTGGCAGCCTGGCCCCAACCCTGCCTGTCGCGGGCTCCATGCCTGCCTGCCCTGTTTACATCGCTCCCATCTCGAGTCCACAGAGAAAGAGCAGAAGAAAGCAGACCTAAGGGACTGGAGGCATTGGGAAGAACAAAGGTACAGGCTCAGACACAACCCTAAGTAAGGCCTTCAACACAGAACAGGGAGAGACTAAGAAAAGCAAATTGTGGTTTGAGGTATGGCTCAGCAGTAAAGAAGAGCTCTTGATGTGCTTGCAGTGGACTCAAGAGGTATGGTTCTCAGCACCCATGTGGCAGCTCACAACTGCCTGTAATTTCAGTTCCGGGAGATTTGACGCCCTCTTCTGGCCTTCGTGGACATGTCTACATATGACAGAGAGAAATGCTTGTGCACACACACACACACACACACACGTGATATAGATATGCACGTGGTGCACATACACAGAAGCAGGCAAAACACACCCAAATTTCAAAATATATAGCTTTAGAAAAGAAAAACAGAAGGATACCACATGCCAGTGCCACAGAGAACAGCAACATACACAGGGACACCTGGTCACCAATCAAAGCGATATATGCCAATGCCAAGAGGTGGTGCATGCCTGCAAGTTCTGGCATTTAGGAGGTGGAGGCTGTTAGAATGAAGAGTCTGTGGTCAGCCTTTGCCTTATGGAGGATTCAAGGCTATTCAAGGCTAGCCTGGTCTACATGAGACCCTGTCACAAAAACAGGACATGGGAATCCAACCCATCACAGAGATGCCTGTAGGCATAAATTCACACACACACACACACACACACACACACACACTACATGAACATAGTCATCACGTTTGAGACACGGGCACAGATATACCTGCAGATAGATAGACACCAAAGACATGCACTGACCATTCAACAGACACACTCAGGGCCAGAGACACACAAATCAAAGGACTAACACCAGCAACTCCCACATACACCCTGCTCATATAGTGTTTGCAGGGCTGCATGACGAAAGACTAAAAGCCCACGTACGTAGTCAGCCACATGTGCACAGTAGCACACAAGGGCACATTCAGCCCTTACTGAGTGCCCACAGTGCCCAAGGCAGATAGTGGCTGAAACCACCAGTACAGGAAGACACACCCAGGAGCCCAACGGATGAAGACAATGTCCCCAAAGGACTACAGGCCCTGACATGTCCCACCTGAACCTACACATGTACTCAAGACACAAACATGTGGCAGCTCAGGGTGTGGTGAGGACAGAGTTGAGGCTCCTCCCCACCCACAAACTCTCCATAGTGGCACATCTGCCTTGAAGTCCTGAAGGTCCAGTTCCAGGAACAGGGCTGAATAAACTCATGCTGCCAGCTGCATCCCTAATCCCTCGTCAGCCCCCGGAAGCCGATAGCAACCAGACAGTGCATCAGTTCCCCCTGGGGATTCCCTATCTGAACAGCGGGGATAGGACCCCCTAACCTCTGAAGTCTCTGAGCCGACAAAGGAGCCAAGGTCCTGCCCCAGAAACCTGGAGTATTCTGGAACCATATCTCCTTCAAGATAGCTTTGGATATTTCAAGCACATACATATAGAGACACGTATGAGCATGTGACAGTATTGGGGCAGGGCGCGGCCTGGAGGGCTTCCTGAAAGAGGTGAGCCTGGAGTCTGGCTTTTGGAGCCTAGAAAAAAAATAGAAGAGGGAAGGACGAACACATTGAAAAGGGCCTCCTTTCCTTCCCTGTCCCCACCCCTCATCCAGCAGTTCCTCCTCCCCCAGGGCCCAAGGGGCCGGCTGGGGCCCCACAGTCCCATCAGCCCCAGCCATGAGCAGAAGGAGGAGAGAGGATATTTTTAGCTTCTCTGCCACTGACATTTCGCAGCAGGCGACCTGGGGTGAAGCTGAGTGAGTGCTGAAGGCTGGGAGAAGCCCGACAGCGCCTTCCCGCCCCCACACACATGCACACAGAACTGTGCACACACAGCCACGTCTCCAACACTAGCAATGCCACGTCATGGCGCAGCTTCGGGAGTACAGTTCCATACTGAGACACACGCAGTCACCTGAGGGCCAGTTTGGTTCACACGTGACAGAAACTTCACATATCTGGACATACACAAGAAAGAGTGTCCATTCACACGCCCATAATGCACAGTGTGTATGCATTTCTCACACCTGGCTAAGTGCACACTCGGTCACCCTACATTCAAGAAGGTACACACTCAACGCCTGCTATGAACTGGATGCCGCTTATTTCCCTCATTCCAGAGACTGAGTGAGTGAACCATTAAAACTAGTCCTCCTAGTCTGGTATGGTGATACTGGGAAGTTGACGTTAGAAGATAAATATATAATATAAATTAAAGTTTAAAAAGCCATACATATGCCAGACAGCACTCGGAAGGCAGTGGCACATGGATCTGCCGTTGAGGCTAGCCTGATCTACAGAGGCTTTCAGGACAGCTGGAGCTACATAGAGAAGCCCTCTCTGGCAGGAAGGAGGAGGAGGAGGAGGATGAGTGGGGTGGGAGGAGGAGAAGAAGAAGAGGAAGAGCCATACATATGTCAGACCTGGCAATGCAGACCTGTATCCCGGCTCCTAGGAAGCTGAGGCAGGAGGACTGCAAGTTGAAGGCCTGCCTACGCTACAGAACGTGTTCCCCGCCAGCCTAGGCTGTTTGGTGAAACCTGGTCTCAAAATAAAAAGTCAAAGAGTACTGGAGGGCTAGTGAGGTGACTCAGCAGTAAAGGAACTTACCATCTAGTCTGTGGGACCCCAGATTCCACATAGTGAAGGAAGAGCATTGACTTCCAACATTTGACCTCTGACCTCTCCTGTTCCTGATGTCTGGGAGCACTCGTGTGAATATAATGTAATTATCCTTTGGTTTCTTTGTTTCTGAGCCAGGGATCTTTCTATGTGGCCCTGGCTGTCCTAGAACTTGCTATGTAGACAAGTCTGGTCTTTAACTCACAGAGATCCTCCTGCCTCTGCTTCTCACAGTGCTAAGACTAAAGGCATGGTCCAAGTCCTGCCTACATTAAAAAAAAAAAAGAAAGAAAGAAAGAAAGAAAAAAGATAGCTGGGGTGTAGCTCAGTATAGAGTGTTAGAGTGTTTACATAGCTTGCCCAAGGTGCTATAGTGAATCCACATGTGACAAACTTCCCAAATACAGAGCCGAGTGTAAACAAACTCCCTGATATTCAGTAGCCAACAAATCTGCCAGAACTACATCCATAATCCATAGTCTAGAGGGGCTGGTGAGATGGCTAGTGGAGCAAAGCCCTTCAGAGAAAGCCTGAGTACTTGAGTTGGATCATTGTATCCCTCGGAAGAAGGAGAAAACCAACTCCCAGAGTTATCCTCTGACCTCCATATGGTAGGCAGCCACACAGGCACACACCCAAAACACTCACCCGGTCGTAAATAATGTACTTGAAAAAGAAATGTAATGACTCACATAGACAACACATGTGTACCTCAGGCTCATGTACATCACCATACGCAAACATCACTGCACGCTTCACATGTATGCATGCAGTTCAGGAGACGTGCAGACCCAGCCACGTCCAGTCTACTCACACGATACACAGCACACGGACTCGCACGCAGCCGTCCCTGCCTGTCACAAACACTCCCGAAGTCTTCCTTCCTCCTAAGAAGCCCTGATAGTCACATGCCCATAAACTCACAACCTCACACGCATCCACCCACAACCAGGTTCCAAGAAGCCACACACCCTGATCAGCACACACCCAAGCTCACACCTATGTTGCCCACCTCAGCTCCTCCCCTTTCTCAGGGCAAGCGTGTGGTCAGCACCCGGATGGCTTAGATGTATACCTGGAATGCTACCCTAAGATGCCAACCGTCTTTCCTTAGGACTTAGGGGTTGGGCTCAGGGAGAAGACAGACACACACACACCTGAGAAACAGGATGCTTTCTGAAAGCACAGTATGATCTTGTGGCTAATGTATGGGAGAGCCCCTGCTGCTCAAGTCAACCTCCTGCTCCTTTCTCTGATTCACCCTCCTTCCTTTTCTTCTTGAATTCCTCCATCTTCCCTATCCCACCATCCCTCTCTAGAAGCCTTTGGTACAGAACCAGGCTGTCCTCCGTTAGAAGGTTATACAGCCTTTGTATGATCAGCAGATGGACTAACAGCAGACAGACACATTGCTTGGGACAACAGTAATAACCAAGCCTTTGTCATAACCTGAAGGCTATCTGGCTTGTGGACCATGCTCACAGCTCCTGGCCAGGAGGAGCCCTGCGTTCCAATCCTGATCCTGTCCTATGACCCTGGGATCAATTGTTGACCTTCCCTAGGTCTCTTCTGCCTCAGTAAAGCAGACAGTGCCGGAGAGTGATTCCTGAGGCGATGGCGTTCTCAGACACTGTGGCAGTAGTTGTATAAGCAGGGAGTAAGGACTGAGAGCCTGGCTTGAGCCATAAAAGCCCCCTCCCCAGAGGCTTTCCCTAGCAGCCCCCACCCCCAAGGCCTGCTGGTTTAGGTTAAAGCACCAGAGGCCAACAGCACCCCTGTTCCCCAACACACATAAACACAACACGTATACTCTTCCAAGATTTAACCACTTCCTCTGCCCTCTCTGGACCTCTGTATCCAGGCTTGTGTATTTAGGGGCTCGGGTTTGGGCTCTGTGCCACGGAGCCAGTCTATGTGTGCACTGTCTGTCTGTCTGTCCCTCTGCCAACAGCCTTCAGGCGCCAGGAGGGGAGGCAGCAGCAAGGAGGTGGGGGCTGGGAAGGAGGCAGCGTTGACAAGTTCCAATGTCTGGCTTTCCCTCCTGGAAACCCCAAGCTGGGCTGCCCCCCCTCCCTTCCTGTCTCTCTCGCTCAAGCACGTCCCTTCTAAGCCCCTCTCTGCAGACACCCCCAGTGGAACCAAGCCCAGATCTGCTGCCAAGAAGGCCGACATTTCTTAGACTTGCCACGTTAAAGGGGCCCACACAGGCACACACTCAAGTCCTCCCATCCTGTCCTCCCGTGCACATTCAGACAACCTGAAGCACACAAAGACACGCTTGGCCACAGTGACCACCTGTGCACACGGGAGGTGGGGGCTCACCTGATCTTGGGCGCACAGACAAATAATAAACTAGGCAAGGACTCCCTCCCCATCTAAGCTTAGCTCACCACAGACCCACGTGGTTTCTATCACACGGCACATACAGACTCACACGTACAGGCACACACAGGGCCTGCCATCCAGAGAAACAAGTGCAAACCCCAAGCAGCGTTGCCCCTGCACAGTCACCCCACCACTGCGATCACCATTGTCCTGTCCCCTAATCTTTCACACAGCACAGCCAACTACGTACAGACACATGCTGTTTGCCTGTGCCGCCATCAATAACCATAGAGATGCTGCGTGCCTACCCCTGGACATTTGGTCCAGCCCACACAGCTACCCAGTATCTCCCCAGACACAGATTACCAAACCACAGCCTCACACAGCATCTCTTAAGGCAGACATCCCCGCTGTGCCTTGTTCATAATTACTTCATTATTCTTCTGTTGACCACAGCAAGTTCATAGCCATGCCTGATACACCCTGACATGGCACACATGTAATCAGGCACATGTACTGATCCCCTTTGTATAGGCCTGGGTTCCTTGTCAGTGATATGGTACACACGGGTTTTGGCGTGCACACAGTTAGACACAGCATCTCTGTGTACACAGCCAGGATTCAAACTCAGGACACGCACAACTCTCTCTCGAGCTTATTCAAACACAACTCTCCGAGCTGCACAAATGCTCACTTAGCAGAACTTGCACACTTGAACTGGGTGGTGGTTGCACGCCTTTAATCCCAGCACTCAGGAGGCAGAGGCAGGCAGATCTCTGAGTACACAGAGAAACCCTGTCTTGAAAAAGTAAGAGAAAAAGAAGAAAAAGGAGAAGAGGAGGAGGAAGAAGAGGAAGGAAGAGAAAGAGGGAAGAGGAGGAAGGAGAGGACAAGGAGTGGTCAGAGGAGAATTCGCACACTTGAAGCAAACTGATTCACCCCCCAGTACATTTCTTCAGGGGTATGTGTGCATGCATGCGTGCCTGTCTGTGTCTGTACATGCTCCTGCAGGGACTGGACCCAGACGTCTGAACCTCATGGTCACATACTGCAGCCTCCTAGCCCCAACTGCAGCCTTCTACCTCCCTCCCTTGGCTGGTGAGAGTAGAGAAGAGCTCAGCTCTTGTTCCCTCCCTCCGCTGGCTGCCTCTCTCCCTCCCATCTGGCAGAATCAGCCAGCCCTGCCCCAGCTCAGACTCAGGCAGCCCTGGCTGCTCTGGGCAAAAACTCGCGGCTGGTTGGTCTCGGCCGATGCCGCATCAGCAGCAGCGGCGGCGGCAGCAGCAGGGGCGAGAAGGCTTCAGGCGGCTGCCAACGTGGCAGACGGCGGGCAGAGCGGCAGGAAGGAAGCTGGGCCCATTCTGTGCCCACTCGCTGAGGGGCTGAATGAGCAAGCAATGCAGCTGGGCAGGGGACCTTGTGTACAGCTTGGGCTCTGGGCCCACATTGGTCCCATAATGGCTGTGTGACCTTGAGCAACTTGTTCCCCATCTCTGGTCTCGTTTCCTCCTTTAGCAAATGAACAGTCTGGACCCGACAAATCTTTGTCTCCAGTTCGACGAAGGCAACTGGAGAGACATAAAGGCTCGCTCTGTGGACTCCAGTTCTTTCAGCCCCTAAATACATATTTCTCTCCTCTGTGCAGCAGCCTCCACCGACAAATCTTTTTCATTCTGCATTGATAATAGCATTTCATTAAGAAGAAAACAAATCCAAGCCAGCATGTTGACCCATGCCTGTAATCCCAGGATTTAGGAGGCCGAGGCAGGAGGATTGCAAGGAGTTCAAGGCCCACCTTTGTTTTTTTTTTTTTTTTTTTTTCCACCTTTGTTAAATAAGAAGGAAAAGCAGAGGCTGGAGAGATTGCTGAGAGGTTAAGAGAACCTTCTGTTTTTGTAGAACTGGGATTCAGTTTTTAGCACTGAGGTGGCAGCTCACAACCGTCTGTCAATCCAGGTTCCAGGGAAAGCCCATGTTCTCTCCTAACCTCTCTGGACATGCATATGGTACACAGACATACATGTAGGAAAACACATACACGTAAAATAAATCTTTTTTTTTAAAGGTTTAAAAGCAAGCAAGAAAGGAGAATAGGCAGGCTTAGCCAGCCAGTGCACTACAGAGTCAGCATGGTCTCCCTTACCTTCTCTCAGCTCTCCCACGCCCTCCCCTCACCACACCCCTAAAGCTATCCCCATTCCCCACCTCTTCGCCCTGGGCCCCCAACCAGGGCCACCTGGTTCTGCCCTGGGGAGTCAGGGTGCAAAGGCCAGACAGGCCTCCTACCAGCATTCCAGCTGCCTCTGAGAACACAGCTGTCAGCAGGAACCAGAGAGCCAAAAAGCCACCTCCTAAGCAGGCCTGCATTGTCAGCTTCAAACTAGAGCTGCTGTGGGGTCCTCCTCTTTTTTTTTTTTTTTTTTTTTTTTTCATCCTGATAGCTGCCATAGATGAATTCCCAGGACCCTTTCAGCTTGCAGCATTGCCTAGGGAGCTGGCTGTATCTAGGCCCCCAGCCAACTGTGGGGTGCCTGATATCTGGGAGCCTGGCTCCTGCATTATCTCTGCAGGCTAAGGTGGTATCTGCATCTCTGAGGGCCCGGTGTAAAGGAGGGGCTCAGCTCTTGTTTGTGGGAGGGGTAGCTAGATGGACAAACGGTGGGAAGGGAGGGGGGAAAGAGGGAGGCCTCCATCTCCATGGAGTGCTTAATAGGAAAAAGGAAGGGGAGGGAGGAGGGGGAAAGGCAGAGCGAGCCTCCCCTGTTTATTTCATCAGTTTTCCTAATGCTCTTTCTACCCAGCCCAGTCCGTGGGGACCACAAATGTGGGACAGTTACAGGAGGGTGGAACATCTGTGGGATCATCCTGAGAACTGTGGAAGAGGACCCAGATGGTCTGTGGTGGCAAAGAAAGGCCTGGAGGTGCCAGACCCTGTAGTTCATGCCTGCAATCCCAGCACTTGGGAAGTGAAGGCAAGAGTTCAAGGTCATTCTAAGCTACAGAGCTGGTTCTAGATTGGGTAACATACCCTGTCTCAAAAAAACATCTTTTGTTTGTTTGTTTGTTCGTTTGCTTTTGGTTCCTCTCATCCCCCATCCCCAACCCCCACCCCCTGACTGGGTTTCTCTGTGTAGCCCTGGCTATGCTCTGTAGACCAGGCTGGCCTCGAACACACAGAGATCCACCTGCTTCTGCCTCCGGAGTGCTGAGATTAAAGGCATGAGCTACCAGCGCCCTGCCCATAAACGTTTTTGTAACAAGAAAGAAAGGGAAGAAGAGAAGAAGCAAAAAAGAAACGGCTGCTGGGAAAAAAAGAAAGCAAGAAATAGCTTCTGGAATGGAGAGAGCACAGGTACTGAGATCTGAGATGGGTCTCCAGGAAACATCCGCAGCACTTCCTCCTGCGCACGAACACACATGCGCAATTATCGTCCCCATCCTACAGATGGAGAAATCAATGCTCAATGGTAAGGACAGAGCCAAGTTTTTATACCCAGGCTGGCCTGACTGCAAAGCCAGTGTTTTGTGTGCTAAGCCATGCTGCCTCCTGATGGAACGAATTGCTAATGGTGGCATTTCCGTTGGAGCCACAGTGCTCTGGGAAGAGGTTCTGGACAGATGGTTCCCAATTGGGCCCCTGCCTCAGGCTAGCAGAGCAGAGGGTTGTTGGTGCAGGAGAAGCTCACCCCCCTCCTCCGTTCTGCTGTGTGTGGGATGCAAGCAGGTCCCCTCCGGACTCCTCACCATCCCCCCCGCCAGCCCTTTGGCCTTGCCTGGGTGACCTGCATGAGCTCAGCTTCCCAGCAGCCCTGCGGAGGAGTCAGCCAGGGCAGAGACTGCCTCTGCCCTCGCTGCTTGGCACTGCCAAGGGAGGCGGGGCTGCAGAGGGGTGCAGCCAACCAGTCCTTCCTGTGCCCCAACTCCGGCACCCCTAGGGTCTTCTGCAGAGGCCCAAACTGGGATGAATGGTGCGGAGCTGGACACACTGGTCAGACCCGGCCTCATTGCCGCAGCCTTGTTGAGTTGCCATTAACAAGTGGCCGGAGGTTGCCGTGTCTCCATGGAGACCAGACAGTCAGTGCAGCTCTGGGGTGAGGGCCATGATTAGTGAGTGTCAGTTTTGCCAGCCCTGTCCTTCCCACCGCTGCTCAAGACAACAGGCCTGGAGGGTGGAGGGGAGGATTGGGAGGGGGTTCAGAGCCTCACAGGCAGGGGGCATTCAGGCCCAGCCTCAGGTGCTGTGTCTTTGTCTCCCCCAGTGGCTCCTCAGTTCCCCCTCCTCTTGTCGCCTGCCTTCCCTCCTCAATCCATAATCCATCTTACACACAGCCACCAGGGTGAGCTTTCTAAAACACGAGCTGAATCCTGACACTGCCTTCCTTGAGAGCATTCCATGGCTCCTGACACCCTGGAGGCTGAGTTCACTGCCTTTTCTTTTCTCTTCTTTTCTTTTTTCTCTCTTTCTTTCTTAAAAAAGAACAAGGGGGGGGGGTGCGCTCACGTATCCCAGAGTATCCCACACTGCCCTTGAACTGGAAATGTAGCTGGGGATGATCCTGAACAGAGCCTCTTGCCTAGAGGCTAGGCACTTTAGACTTAAGGCCCTAGACTAAACATGAACACAGGCATGCCCGGTTTCCATGGTGCTAGGGACTGAACTATAGGCTTTGTGAGTGGTAGACAAGCACTCTGCTCTCTGGACCACAAGACTTCTTTGAGCATCCTACTGCGGGTCGAGGGGTCTGCCAGATGTACAAGGTCAAGGTGGCAAGCAAGTTTTCTCTCCTTTTTTTTTGTGGAGGACTGTAACCTGCCAGTCTTGGGGAGGGGGATATGTTAAGTATAAGTCAGAGCTTTGGGCAGTGTGCGCTGCAGGCCTTTCATCGCCTCAGTTCTTGGGAAGCTGGGGCAGGAGGATGATGAATTCAAGACCAGGTCTGGGTTATATAGAGAGATCTTCCTTCAAAGAAAACAAAAGAGCAGGAAGGCAGGCTGTTTTGAGATAGCAATGGTAAGGAGGCAATTCTGTATGCAGGCATGTGCATATGTGTATGCATGTATGCATACACATGTGTGGAGGTCAGGGGTTACTCTTCAAGTGTCTGTCAATCACTGTCCCCTCATATTGCCTTCCTCCTTAGAATGCTTCAAGAGAATTTGAGTGTCATCCTTGTCCAGGGGTCATGCTAATCTCCCTATCACCCCAATTTCAGTGTGCTGCTAAAGCTAACACCACCTTATTTTTGGCACAGGGCTAGAGTTCTGACTGAGCCTAGAGTTCACAGGTTCAGCCAGCAAATCCCGGGTGCCTCCCATCTTCATTTATCTGGAGACTATAGATTCATTTCGCTCCTTGTGTGGCTGGCAAGCATTTTGTCAACGGAACCATCTCCCCACATCCCGCTTTTAGACTCATTTACCTACGTATACGCGTGTAGCTGTATGAGTTTGTGTGTACCACATCTGTGGCAATGTCCACAGACGCCGGAGGAGGGCATCAGATCCCTTGTAGCTGGAGTTAAGGGAGTGGCGAGCTGCCTGAAATGTGTGCTGGGAACTGAACTGGGTCCATCGCAAGATCAGTAAGTCCTCAGTGCTGAGCCATCTCTCCAGCCCCTAGTTACTTCTTTATTTATTTAGACGTGTTCTCATTAGGTATTTCTTACAGGCTTGGTGCTGCCTATGTGGACCAAGATGGTCTTAAACTTATAGACTGGCCTCCCAGATACAAGAACTTAAATTCATGCGATCCACCTGCCTCTGCCTCCTCAGTGCTGTGAAAGGCGTGTGCCACCAAGTCTGGCTTGGCAAGTTAGTTGTTGTTGTTATTGTTTTAGATTTATTAGTGTGTGTGTGTATGTGTGTGTGTGTGTGTTACACATGTGCAGGTGCCCAAGGAGTCCAGGAAATGGTGTCAGATGCCCTGGAGCGGAAGTTACATTCTTTTGTGAGATGCCTGATACAGGAACCGAACTCAGTTCCTCTGGAAGAACGCAGCGTGGCACTGACCACTAGTGTTATGAATCCCATGTTGGTTTTCATTATATATGTACCCGAGGCTAGCCTTGATTTTCTGATCCTACTAACCTCCATCTCCTGAGTGCTAGAACTACAGGTGTACACCACCACACTCAACTTACGTGGTGCTGGGGATCATGCATGTTAGGGAAGCATGCGGCCAATGGCCACTCCCATGATGCCAAGGACATTTTAAGTGTCAGATCTTGATATGGTCCCACCAGTGGGCAGACAGGAACATGAGAGAGAGAGAGAGAGAGAGAGAGAGAGAGAGAGAGAGAGAGAATGCCAGGCCCTTCTGGCCTCCTCAGCTTCCTCTCCCTCTTGCCAACCCCTCCTTCACTCTTGCTATCTTGGTTAAAGCCAGGGCTTATCCAAGTGAGGAGGGAAAACAACCAAATCTGAGTTATCACCCACTCCTCTCCCCTGCGCACATCTCTTCTCCGCAACCACTGCAGACTTCCTCCCATGCACGCCCGATACCACACCTGTCCCCGATAGGCTCACAGATCAGGTACCCTGAGTGCCAGGCACTGAACCACCGCCGGTTTTGTGGACACAACAAAAGGCGGGTGCACAGTCCCTGCCCTAGGCCAGAGTCCAGTCTGGAAGGCGACAAAAGTCTGTAAGTACTGGGGGGGAGGGGGGAGCCTAACCTAGATGGGGGTGTCTAGCAGCATTCCTGGAGGACAAGCTGCTCAGCGGGGACCTGAAGGACGAGGAGATAGCCAAGCATGGGGGAGGGGGCGATGTTGCAGGCCGAGGAACAAGTCCACACTTGGGAAGGCAGGAAGTAGGAGAGGTAAGAGCTGAACCAGAGGTTGGTGTTGGGGGCCTCCCACCAGGAGTCTGCTCTGATCTCCTCCCCAGCATGCCCTCCAGCCTCTCCCTTCCGGCTCACTCTCCACACCACAGTTAGCTTTGGCTTTCTAAAACTGGCAAGAGTTTTACTCTGCACCCACAGTCCTTCAAAGGCCAAGCTTGGTAACTCGGCCCTTGAATCACTCCAAAGGCCCTTCCAGCCAGCCGGCTTCCCACTTGCTCCTCCCAGCCAGCTCCGGTCTGCCACACCCAAACAGGTCATTTTCTTTGTCTCTGGGCCTTAGGCTAGGTTGTACATTCCTCCCAGTTTGCCCTCCTCCACTTAGCCTTAAAGGTCTAAAACATGGATGCCGCCCTCCCCCAGGAAGCCTTCCTGATCCTATTTCTCCAACCTCAATAAGTTTCTCTTCTCTGCCTTCATAGAACAAATTGCAATTGTGTGCCCTGAAGGGGATAGCTGCTTCTCAGTGGCTGCTTTAGGTCTGTTTTGTGGTCAAGATCTCTTTCTTTCTTTCTTTCTTTCTTTCTTTCTCTCTCTCTCTCTCTCTCTCTCTCTCTCTCTCTCTCTCTTTCTTTCTTTCCTTTCTTCCTTTCTTTTAGAGATTTATTTATTTTTCATGTGTATGAGTACACTGTAGCTGTTGTCAGACACACCAGAAGAGGGCATCAGATCCCATTACAGATGGTTGTGAGCCACCATGTGGTTGCTGGGAATTGAACTCAGGACCTCTGGAAGAGCAGACAGTGCTCTTAACCTCTGAGCCATCTTTCCAGCCCAGTCATTATCTTAAATTTTTTTTCCTAATTTATTCTTATTTTGTGTTCATTAGTGCTTGGCCTGCATGCATGTCTGTGTGAAGGTCTCAGATCCCCTGGAACTGGAGTTACAGACATATGTGAGCCACCATGTGGATACTGAGACTTGAACCCAGATCCTCTAGAAGAACAGCCCATGTGTAACCACTGAGCTATCTCTTTAGTTCCCCTCCCCAATGATCTTATTTAATTCTTCCAGCTCAGCTTGTGGGGCTGGAGAGCTGGCTTAGCAGTTAAGAACACTGACTGTTCTTCCAGAGGATATGGGTTCAATTCCAAGCACCCACATGGCAGCTAACAAGGGTCTTAAACCCCAGTTCCCAGGGGACCTGATGCACTCATTTGTCCTCTTTGGGCATATACCCATACACATAGAGTAAAATGGAACCCTCTTAGCATTGTTTCTACTTCATTCAGATGAAACTGAGGCTTGGAAGGTTACAGTGACTGTGCTGGTTCCCATGGGTACTAAGTGGTAGAGCTGGGACTCGAACCCCAGTCGGCTGTTGCCACTAACACCTGTGGTGAAGTTTTCTCTCATCTTCCACCAAACTAGCAGCACCTGGGAGGGCACAATCTAAGTCTCATGCATTTGGCCCTAGAACGTGGCTGCACCGAGAAGTTGGTGTGTACATATTCACAGAATAACTAACTTCAGGTAGCATGCTATAGAGGGTTGGGAGAGGGGTTCAGGAACGGGCTTCTAAGGGTAAATAAACACCCTCCAAACACCCTCCATAATGCACCCTGTTGGATCCAGTAATCATCCTAGAGTTGGCCCCATGTCCAGCCCAGTACCTGGTTCCTGAATCAGCACCCCCCCCCCCCACAAGATCTACCTACATTTCTATCCCTTGTCTAGCAAGCAGCTCTGTTAGGATCTGACAGATTCATTTTGAACTTGAGTTCTGCTTGTAGATATAGCTGTGTGACTCTGGGTAAGTAGCTTCACCTCTCTGAGCCTCCAGCTCTTCACCTTCAAAATGAGCTGTAAAGTATCCATCCTCCAGAGCTGCCAAATAGGAAATAATGTGGATATTCTTAGTGTTTCCCAAGTGTCTGTGTGCTGTGCTGAGCTTTGGTAATTTTTTAAAAATGTATTAATTTTATTATTAATTAATTAATTAATTTGGTTTTTCAAGACAGGGTTTCTCTGTATAGCCCTGGCTGTTTTGGAACTCACTCTGTAGACCAGGCTGGCCTTGAACTCAAAAATCCACCTGCCTCTGCCTCCTGAGTGCTGGGATTTAAGGGCATGTACCACTACCACCCTGCTTACTTATTCTAAGAGGGGAGGTTCCCACTATGTAGACCAGGCTGACCCAGAAGAATTCACAGAAACATGCCTGCCTCTGCCTCCTGAGTGGTAGGATTAAGTGTGTGAGGCCCCATGTCTTGCTTATTTCCTTTTAAAATTGTGTACACTTATGTGTGTCTGTGTGTGCGTATGTGCACATTCGAATGCAGGTATCTGTGAAGGATAAGAGAGTGTGTGGAATGCCCTGGAGCTGGAGTTATAGGCAGTTGTGAGCTACCTGACTTGGGTACTGGGAACTGAACTTGGGTCCTCTGTAAGAATGGTGCAGGCCCTTCAACTGTTGAGCCATCTTCCCAGCCTTGTTCTTTATTTATATATTAAATGCAGGTTTATTGTGAAGCTGCTCTTGGGCAAGTTTACTGGACCCAAGTACTGACACCAGGGGAGTCTCCATGGGAAGGGAGAGAGAGGGGAAGAGGAAGAAAGAACATACAGAAAGAGAGAAGGAGGAGGAGAAGAGCCATGTTTTTGAACAAAGTATTTTAGGTTTATTAGTTTGTATGTGTATACAGGTGTTTTTTGTCTCCGTGTGCCTGGTGCCACAAGTTCAGAAGAGGGAGTCTGATCCCCTGGAACTGGAGCTACAGATGCTTGTGAGATATCCTGTGGGTGTTGGGAACTGTACCTGGGTCCTCCGGAAAAATCAGTCAGTGCTCTAACTCCTGAGCCGTCTCTCCAGCCCTGATTTATTCTTAAGTAGTTTTGCCCCTTAAATTCAGGCTGTCAGGGACATGGGTGGGGCCTCAGTACCTGGAAAGCTCACTCCTGCCTGCCTCCACTGGTCTTTCCTCCACAGAATAAGGAATCAGAGAGGCAGGAGTCCACCCCACTCCTTTCTAAAACAGCTCTGGATTCCAAGGATCCTAGAGTCCTCAGGCCAGCTGACAGGGCGTGGGCGTGCCCTTCCCTAGTCCAAACACACTGCCAGTTAGATTCCTGGACCTAAGGGGTGGCCAAAGGCAGCTGTTCACCAGGAGGGGGTGCTGAGGAAATCAATGGGGCAGGGAGAGGGGGTGTAGGAGAAGAAGTGCCTCCAGCATGCTCTTATAAGGAACAGTGTGTCCTTCTGAGTAACAAGCGCCCGAGAAGGCAGGAATTACTTGCTCCGTTTTAGGGGACCCTGAGTTCAGGCTACAGCAACAATGGATGTGAAAGTCTTCGGTTTACTCGGCTGCCTCCGAGCTGGCAGCCTGTCTTCAAAGCCCAGAGTAGCACAGCTAGTTCCTAATTTAACTCTCACAACAACTCCCTGGGAGTAATATTATCTTCCCACTTTTCAGGCGAGGAAACAGAGGCACAGCAACGTTGAGAGGCTTGCCTGAGGTTGCACAGATTATGCAGATCAGAGTTAAACCCTGGTGGCCAGGTTTTTGGACTCTAGCTTTGCTACACATTACCATTATCTTGGTTAGATGTCCCCTAATCTGGCTAGCCAGTCCTCTGCCTGAGAAATGAGACACAGGCATGCTTGCTCTTCTCAGCCTCTGGAATGTCAGTCTGTCCTCCTGAAGAGCTCTTAGAGCTAAGGAGAGGCTAGGGACCAGAGCTGGAGCCTGCTCCTCACCTCTGTCCTACAGTCATATGACAGACAGGCTGGGCCCTGGGGCTGTTTAGGGAGAGGTGCCTACAGTTTGTAACTATATCTGTGGCCTGAGAAACTTTCACAGAGCTGGGGCCAGGCCCGCCCCCTTTCCCTCCGTGGCCCAGCTGTGGCTGTTGTCCAAGCTCCCACAGGCGAGCCCCACCTCTCCTACAGCAGGCCAAGCTGCTGCTCTGTGGTCACCTGGACCCAATTTCCTTCTTCCTGCCTCCTCCCATCTCTGGGAAGCAGCACTGGACAGACTGCATGGCCAATTTCAAAAACCTTCTCCCCCAGGAAGCCATTTCTGTGTTCTCAGCAAGCTCTCCTGGGGTCTCCTATACCCCACTCAGAACTCCCCGGTGCACCTCCCTTCAGTCCCCCCTCCCCACATTGAGAATCACTTGGATCACCAATCCAGTTTCCATTTGGTTCCTGGCTGAACACTGGGTCCCTGGCCAGACTTCGAGTTCCCTCCCCCCCTGGGCGGATCACACCATGTGTTTCTTTCTCCCCATTCCCAGTGCCTGGCAAAGTTGAACCCAGAGCCAGAAAACTGCCCTTCCGCAGGAACCAAACCTTAACGCTTGGAGGCCTGGAGCCGGTTCAACTGTTCTCCCACCGCCTCTTCTGTGTCCCAGCGGCCAAGGAAAGGAAGCCACAGCGCTAAGATCACCCAGACACAGACCCAGGCAGGACTCAAACCTCAGTCTCCTGACTCCCAGGCTCAGGTTCTGACCCTGTACACAGATCAAGTTTCCAAACCCCTCAGGGCCTCATTTTCAAGCAGGAAACCGGAATAACTCCCAGTGGTGGACTGCCCGAACCCCAGGGGTTAGTCTTGCTCCAGAGGCCACATCTGGAAAAACCCTAAGGAGATCATTAGTCCAACTTCCCTTCTACAAACCGAGACCCAGAAGGCAGAAGAGACCTCCTTAGGGGGTCACACCAAGCTGGGACTACAACTGAGAACATTGGATTCCATGTGGCCTTTGGTGAATTAAGTTTTGAGGGACTAGGAATTAGATGGAGTCTCTGATAGGCAGACAGACAGGGAGAGGGAGGAGCATAACTAGGTGAATTTCCAAGATGGCTGTCTTCTTCACCTTGACCTCAGACAGGCCTAGTGGGCTTTTTCTCTGCCCAGTAGGGCCTCTCTTCTTGTCAATCTGACAAGTTCAAGGCCAGATCCCGACCTGTTTACCCCAAACTTTCAGGCCTATCACCCTCCCTGTGTTATTTTTCAAACTGGCTAACCCTAAATTGGGGGAAAGAAAACTCCTTTTTGAAAAAATATTTTTTTTAATATTTATGTATTTATTTTATGTACACTGTTGCTATCTTCAGACACCAGAGGAGGGCTTCAGATCCCATTACAGATGGTTGTGAGCCACCATGTGGTTGCTGGGAATTGAACTCGGGTTTTTGGAAGAGCAGTCAGTGCTCTTAACCACTGAGCCATCTCTCTAGCCCAAAAGATAACTCCTTAAAGCCCCCAGCCCTTAGTAGGTATGGTGACTCATTTGTTTCCAGCACTCAGGAGGCAGAGGCAGACAGAGCTCTACTTTCATAGCCAGTCTACAGAGTGAGTTCCAGGACAGTCAAGCTACATAGAGAAACCCTGTCTCCAAAAAGCTAAAAACCAAGAACCAACAAACAAAACACCCTCAAGGAGAGACCAGGCTTTAGCTTCTGTATCTTCCCTCAGAAGGCAGATTTCCCTGCCTTTTAATTCTTTTGTCAGAGAAAGGATCAAGAATCACCCCACCCCCTGCCCCAAACTACAGTATCACCAACTCATTCATTCATTCAAACCTATGGACATCTACTAATTCCTGGTTCTGTGCTGGTGCTGAGGATACAGGAATGAAGAAGACTGGAAAATAGTCTGGGAATGTTGCTCTTTGGTGGGGAGCTTGCCTAGCATGAAGGAATGCCTGGATTCAGTCCCCAGCGTCCCATAAATCCGTGCTGGTGGCATGTTATGTCAGTCCAAGCCATTGGAAGGTGGAGGCAGGAGTTCCAGTTCATTCTCGGCTCTCCCAGTCAGTTCCAGGCCACCCTGTGCTATATGTCTTAAACCAAAATTAAAAACAAACAAAAAGACAGTCAAAGCTGAAAGACAGGAGGGAACTTCTGCTTACAGGAAATAAGGAAGGGTATCTTAGTCTAGCTTCTGCTACAAGGGTGACAATTCATCAAGATGTGTATCTAATGTGTGCCTTCTTCTATACATATCTTTCCCTCAGAAGTGTTTCCGAGGCCTCGAGACCACTCTCAGTGGTTAAGAGCACTTCCTGCTCATCCAGAGGACCCAAAGTTAGCTCCCAGAGCCATGAGGGACGGCTCACAAATGGCTGGAGCTTGTCTGACGCCCTCTTCTGGCCTCCACAGGAGTTCACACATATGGCAGTCACTTATATAGATGCACACACAGGGCTGGAGAGGTGGCTCAGAGGATAAGAGCACTGGCTGCTCTTCCAGAGGTCCTGAGTTCAATTCCCAACAACCACATGGTGACTCACAACCATCTGTAATGAGATCTGTGACCTCTTCTGGTGTGTCTGAAGACAGCTACAGGATGCTTATATATAATAAATAAATCTTTCTTAAAAGTTTAAAGAATAAATGCACACACATATAAATGGAAATAAAAAAAAATAGTATCAAGGGGCTGGAGAGATGACTCAGTGGTTAAGAGCACTGACTGCTCTTCCAGAGGTCCTGAGTTCGATTCCCAGAAACCACATGGTGGCTCACAACCATCTGTAATGGGATCCAATGCCCTCTTCTGGTGTGTTTGAAGACAGCTACAGTGTACTCACATAAAATAAATAAATAAATAAACCATTTTTTTTTTTTAAAAAAAGCAGTGATGGCCTAGATTGCACAAGGCCTGGGTTCCAACCCAGGAATGGGGGGAAAAAAAAGAGAGAGAGAGAGAGAGAAAGACAACCATAGAAACCGAGCAATTCAGCTGACTGAGGTGACAGGGGTGGGGTAGGGACAGAGGAAATGCTGAAAACTGTCCAGTTACATCCGGGAGAAGGACAATTCTAGGATAAACGTGTGTGAACTGTGGGGGCCGAGGACCTGATCCTCATGAGAGTGGTGGTGGTGTGTGTGAGGGGCTTGTGATAGGAAGTGGGGTGCATCGTCCCAAACTTGAAAGAACAGGTGTGAGGAGCAGGAGTGGTTTCCAGCCCCTGCCTCACGCTGCACCAATGGCGAGTCACCATGAATCATGGGTGTAAACGTGACACAGCTGCTGTGTGACAGCATATGGAGTTAGGCAAGGTGGGGCATGCCTGCACTCCCTTCTCAGGAGGGAAGACCCATTATAATGTAGAGGCCAACCGGGGCCAGATAACAAGATTCTGTCTCAAAAATCCAAGGGTTCAGTGAGAGGGTAGGAAAGTAAGGGGGGGGGGGCTGGAGGGAGGAGGGAAGGAGAGAAAGAAAGAAGACATTTGGAAGAACTTTCATAACCTGTGAGTCTCAAAGCTTTTTGTAGGTTTCAAGCACACCAACCACAGTCTGACATGAGGCACATTCAGAGGCCAGGACAGAAGAATCATGAGTCTGAGCCTAGCCTGGGCTACTTAACAGCATCCTGTCTCAGAAAAAAACAAAACAAAACAAAACAAAGCAACAACAACAAAAACCCAAGAGCCTGGTAATGATATCAAATGCCTGAAATTCTAGCACTCGGGAGCCCAGGATGGCCCTGAACTCCTTGTCCTTGTATAGGAGACCCCAGTTCAAAACAACAAACCAGCCAGGTGTTGCTTGCACTCACAACGCTCAGGAGGCAGAGACAGTCTGATCTCTGAGTTCAAGACCAGTCTGATCTACAGAGTGAGTTCCAGAACAGTCGGGGCTAGAAACCCTGTCTCAAAACAACATGTGTCTGAGTTCTAGGCTACCTGGTCCACATTAGCAAGTTCTAGGCCAGCCAAGGCTATATAGTGAAACCCTGGTCTCAAAACAAACAAAAACCCAACAACAAACAAGCAAACAAACATGGGTGAAGCAAAGAGTAGATCACTCTGGGTTCTGCCTGTTGTATAGGAGTCGACACTTCATCCTGAAGATAGTGGATCATCAGAAAGGGGCTTAAGTTGTAGGGAATGAACAGGCTTTATGATGTCCGGTTACCTTCTTTACTGGGCTGTTGACTGCAACACCACGCAGCAAAAGGAATAAAAGGAAACCCGCCCCCTTCTCCTTGCTCATCAGAGACAGGGCCAGGCTTGGCTTCTACCCCTTTGCAATCAAGATGCAGTTTTACAACTTGAAAAGTCACTTCATCCAGGTGCCAGGATGAGGTGGGGCGTTGCAGGTGGATGTGAGGCCTCTCCTGCAGGGCTTAGCCCTGGTCTTAGAGGAGCTGCAGTCTGCCAGCTGCTACCCACCCCACAACTCCTGCTCCAGCCCCACTTGCTGTGCTCAGCACCTGGACACCCCCTCCTCTTTCCAGT
The DNA here is from genome assembly GCF_963924665.1 of Micromys minutus. Classification (NCBI taxonomy): domain Eukaryota; kingdom Metazoa; phylum Chordata; class Mammalia; order Rodentia; family Muridae; genus Micromys; species Micromys minutus. Next base: position 47,278,380 of record NC_137978.1, read on the forward strand.
CTTCCTCTCAGGGGAAGAGAGAGCTTGGCAGCGATGGAAGCCAAGCGTTTCCTCCACCCACTCCCACACAATAGAACCTGCACCTGATTGAGAAGACAACAGGCACCCAGGTTCCGACAGGATCCACTTCCCGGCCAGGCACTCAGGAAAGGCACTGGCAGAACTGGGTGAAGTGGCCCATGTCTGTGATCCCAGCACACAGGAAGCAGAAGCATATGGACCTCTCTGAGTTCAAGGCCAGCCTGGTTTACACAGGGAGTTCCAGGACAAACAGGGCTTCACAAAGAAACACTGTCTTGAAAAACCAAAAGGGGATGGAGGGGAGAAAAAAAAAAAGAAAAAAGAAAAGTAAAGAAATAGGGTGAGGACGTACCCCAAGAAGTAGAGTGCTTGCCTAGGATAGCCCTCGGTTCTATCTCCAGGAACACATGTACTAAACATGATGACACCTAACTCCACTCTCCCCCAAACTTGGGAGATGGAGGCAGAAAGTTCAGAGACTCAATGGCCACCTTTAGGTTACAGATCCAGTTTTAGGGAAAGCCTGGGCTACATGAGACCCACATGGTGAAGACAAAGAACTGCCTTCTCCAGGCTGTTCTCTGACCTCCACTCATGTCCTCTGACGCATAACGCACAGACTTCATTAACCGCGTGTAATTTTTAAAGAATGAATATTCTTGGTGGCAGAGGGAAGCCTAAGCAGTGGCCGCTAGGGACCAAAGCAGTCACTGAAGTCTCATACCAACTCTGTGAGATGCTCTGATTTTGCCCACAGTCCAGAAGTGGAGAAACTAAGAGAGGAATTGACCTGTTTCAAACTCCCACAGCTGGCAGGTGGCAGGGGTGGGGCTGGAACCCTGGCTCCCTTCTTCATACTTTACAGGAGCTTGAGCAGAGGACATGTGGAGCCATGAGGAAAGGGCAGGAGGTAAGGCCAGGTCATGGGCAGCATGGACTACTTTGGTGAGAAGTATGGTTTTATGAAGAGAGCACTGGAGAGCCATTCCAGGGGGATTAGATAAAGAGGTGACATAGCAGTCTATATTCAAAAATGCACTTTATTTACTTATTTATTTTATTTTGGGGTGTGTGTGTCTCAAGACAGGGTTTCACCATGCATCTCTGGCTGTCCTGGAACTCACTATGTAGACCAGGCTCCACTGGTCTATGTAGATCTTCCTGCCTCTGCCTTCCGAGTGATGGGCTAGAAGGCATGTGCCACTGTGCCTAGTTTAGAGACAGAGACAAAATCTGGGAGGAACTTGTTACAAAAATCCAAGAGAAAGCGCTGACGAGATGTTTTATCAGGTAAATGAGCTTAGGGCCTGACCCCTTAGGTATGGACCCACCATACTCACCCCCCCATAACAACTCTCTCTCTCTCTCTCTCTCTCTCTCTCTCTCTCTCTCTCTCTCTCTCTCTCTCTCTCTTGCCAAACACACATGCTTCTAGGAAAACAAAACAAAACAACAACAACAACAACAACAAAAAACCAACCAAACAAACAAACAAAAAAAGCCAGGCCTCTGATGGCGCATAACTGCAGCACTTTGGAGGTGGCCGGAGGAGGAAGAGAAGTTCAAGGTCACCCTTCTTCTGCTACCTGTGTCCAGCCTGTGCTTGTTAAGAAGTGGAGAGTTAAGGGTACACCGGGGAGACACCAAGCAACCATTGGGGTTCCAGTGGGGACCGGTTGGCTCTGGCAGATAAAATGGGGGGAGGAGTCAAAAGGTAATGTCCCAGGTGGCTTCTGTATTGCAGAAAGAATCTGGTAATATTCCAGAGCGGGGACCCTCACTCGCCACCTGCCTGGCTCACCCAAGAAGATGCTTTATTCTCCAGACTGCATTCCTCAGCCATTTGTGTATGCATCCAGCCAACTTAATGGATCACTGAGTGGCTGCTGGGCTGGGAGCTGGGGAGACGTCATTAGTGGTACACTGCTACAGCCTCGGGTATGGATTGCAAGTCTGGCTCTGCAGCTGACTTGCGGTGAGTCCCGGCTCGACCTTCAGCTTAGTATGACTTAAGGCGAGTGATGGGACCTTTCCGGTTGGTTCTTTTTTGTCATCTGTAAGATGGGAACACTAATGACACCTATATGCCTAGAATGGAGTGAGCACTCGGTGTTAGCTGTCATTGTTTCCTTTTTGGGAAGGAGACAGATCCCATGACACACTTTAACTATTTCAGTACAACAGTGGTAAAGATCCCAATGAAGCCGGTAGGGACTGGAGGTAAGGACGGACTTCCTAGAGTGAGAGTCAGCTGATCTAGGCTACCCTGGGCTCAGCTGCTAGGGAAAGCATGAGGGCATAGGTCTGGAGGTTATAGGGACAGAGGGGAGGTAGGGCGGGGTGGTGGTGGGGGGACTACGTGATCAGGGTTTCTGGCAATTTGCCTCTCTGAACCTCAAAGAAAGAAGTGGGCCAGGGAGATACACTGCCCCATTTTACAGAAAGGACACTAAGGCCCAGAGAGGACAGTGACTTAGCAGATCTGTCTGTGAGGAGGTGGCTTAGTGGGGCTGGAAGAGACAAGCCTGAGAAGAGGCCTTTGTCCCAGTGCCTGCTGGGATGAGAAAGGCAAGAGCAGAAACTGCAGATGGCCACCAGCAGCTGTGGTGGCCAGAACTGCATTCCTTCCCCTGGTGGCAGGGCGGCGAGTCCAGGCTTAAGCAGGGGCCTGGAATTTTCTTCTGGTCTTAAAAAAAATCCAAACAAAACCAAGGTGCTTCAGTCAACACTAAGTTGTGCTGTCGCTTCAAACAGATAATTTCTCTGAACTGTCCTTCCCTGGCTCTAGATTCCCACCCCTCACCCACTAAGTCCCCAGGATAAGCCTCCCAGCAGCGGGATTTCTGGGAAAGACAAGGAAGTCTGGAGCTGGAGTCCAGACTCTGTGGTGAGTCTTGGCTCAGCTCCTCCAACTTGCTGTGTGACCTCATGCAGGTCACCAGCCCTCTCTGGGTCCACCAAACTGAAGGAAGGGAGGGTGGGATGATATAAGTGGGGTGGGGAGCCCAACAACTGGCTCCAGCCAGCTACAGCAGCTTGTTGCTCTCCAACTTGGAGGCACTTGGGAGGGGGGAGTTGGTGGGGGTTGCTATTGGTAGTGGTGTCTGGAAGCTGGAGACAGGCAGCCTTTTCATCCTTGCTGGCCCAGGGTCGGGGGCAGGTTGGCAGGCTCCATATCCAGAGATCACGTTTCAAGCAAGAAGGGGCCTTCCTGTGACCTCAGCCGGCCAGCCTTGTCTCTGCCTTCCTCCTTCATCCGCACCAGAGGGAAACAAGCAGCATCCCACCCAAGGTCACTGGCCAGCAAGTGGCTGTCCTTCTGCCTGCCCTTCCCTCCCCTCCTACTGGAGCCAGCCCCCACCCCCGCAGCAGCTCCCCCTGCAAAGCCCCGGTCTCCTGGGCCATTAGGAATCTGCCAGGCGAGGCGTGGTCTTCTTCCTCCCTTTTGCTTCTTGGCTTTGCTTTCCCAGCTCTCCAAAGCTGCCTCCTGCAAAAGCCTCTGGGTGCGTGTACAGGAACATTTTTCTTTAAAAAAAAAAAAAAAAAAAAAAGAGGAGGGGCTGGGGGGAACCTCAGAGAGAGAGAGAGAGAGAGAGAGAGAGAGAGAGAGAGAGAGAGAGAGAGAGAGAGAGGCAGCTCTGGTTTGGGTAGAAAATCAACCAGCTCCTTAATCCTTGCCTGCAACCTCTGCCTCCCCAGCCAGCCTGTTGGCTCTAGGCCCTGGAAAGAAGGCTGTGCTCCAGCTAGAGGCCTAGACCTGTCCCCCGCCTGCCCGCCCGCCCACCCCGAATCCTCACCACCTCCTTTTCTTTCTGGGGCTGGTGTGTCTTTCGGAACCTGCAGGACTCAGCAGGACTGAGAAAATGTGGGAGCTGCAGAGGGGGCTGGCTGGTTGGACGGCTCATGGCCCTGCCCACTTGGCTCTTTTCTCCAGACCAGAGGTTAAGGGATCCGGATTGTTCGACCCTCGCCCCATCCCTCCTCTTCCTGCTGTCACTTGTTTTTCTATGAATCACTGGTCTCTCCACTGCGAGCTCCCCCAGAGCCATCACCCATATGTTCATATCATCCCCATTGCTAGTGCCTTGTACAGGTCTTGGCTGCTGCTGCTGCTGCTGCCTCTCTTCCTCCTCTTCCTCCCTCTCCTTCTTCTTTTTGGTGAGAGCCAGTTATTTTCACGTTCTAAGTCTTTGCTCATCGGAAGCCTCCGCAGCGGCGGCTAATGCCCTACCCTTTGCTCCGGCTGTTTAGTTCCCAGGCCTGCTTCTGTGCCTAACATGTGTCTCGAATGAATGAATGCAAACCATAAATAGATCCTCCCCAAATATTCAGAGGAATCTCGTGAAGGGCCATTTGGCAATGGCACATCCCTGTTAAAGGCACTTTCATGCCAGTGAGGGAGGTGGGGCACGCATGTAATCCCAGCATTCAGGAAGCTGCCGGAGGTGGGACAGTCGGGAGTTCAAGGTCAGCCTCCACTACATAGTCAGCCTGGGCTACACTAGTAATATCCCTTTTTCAAAGCAAACAGACAAATAAACAAACGAACAAACCAAATCAGGCCAGCTAGGCCACATGGATCTGGCACAGTGGGTGAGGCTGCTTGCTGCCAAGCCCGATGACCGAGTTCAACCCCCACTTGGCAGAAGGCTATAGGCCACTCCCATTTACGATAAAGACACTTAAAACAAAAGCAAAGAGAAACCTTCCACACAAGCCCTGCACTCTCATCAACACAAACCTCCATCTCTTCCCTCTCGAGTCACCAGCTCCTTTGGAGGCTCTCTTTTCCCCAGCAAACCATTTTCCCTCTTGCCCCTAGACCTTGGCCCATGAAGTTCCCCCTTCCGACATGCTCTTTAACTTGCTTTTGGCTCGCCCATTACCGGAGGAGCGCATAAAGAGAACCATCAAAAGCAAGGATACTTCTCTAGAATCTCTCTGCTTGTTTGTATGTGTGTGTCTGCATGCGTTCAGGACTCAAGTAGGCTAAGCAAACTCCACCGCTGAGTGACACCCCCCACACACACACCCTTTTTACTTTTTATTTTAAGATAAAGTTTCATTAAATTAAAGTCTAGTGTGAACTCGCTCTGTAGCTTGTCCTTGAATTTGCAATCCTTTTTCCTCAACCCTGACCGTGAGGCCTCAGCTGGCTTTGAACCTGCTAGGATTTGAGGTATTCTCCATTAAGTTACCTAGTGTGTGTGTGTGTGTGTGTGTGTGTGTGTGTCTGGAGATCAGGAGATAACTTGCAGGAATCACTTTTCTCCTTCCACCATGCTGAGCCTAGGGATCAAACTCAGGCCCTCGCTCGGATTTGCCAGCAGGCACTTTTAACCATGGAGTTGTCTCATCTTGTTTCCAATACCGGTTTCAGGTAGCACAGGATGGTCTCAGACTTGCTATGCACTTGAGGAGAATGACCCTGAACTCTTGATCTTCCTGCCTTCCCCACCCCCAAGTGTAGGAATTATAGGCACAGGCCACTGGCCCACGCCGCTTTATCCCAGTTCTTCCGAATGGCTCCTATCTCATTAAGAGGCACTCGAAGACAGAGGCTGGTTAGATTGATCCTGGGTCACCGGTGCCCTGCATAAGCCTCTACAGGAACAGACAGCAATCTATGCTTATTAAATGAAGAGACTGGTAAAGGAGGTCAAGTTCAGGATTTGGGCTTTTTTTGTGGGGGGAGGATGGGTGCTGGGGAGTGAACTCAGGTCTTGCTGGGGCTAAGTGCTTTGTCTACAAGCTAAGGGCTCTACACCTCAGCTGCATGCAGGATTTTGAAGGCAGGAGGAGAAAACATAACATGTTTTCACCAAGGGAACAGAGTCAGGACAGACAGACACAAACCCTCCTCCTCCTCCTTAAGGCATTGAGCGGGCCAGGCACATATGGGCATCACATCAATTGCTGTCACATTGTCTCTGCCTTGAGCCTTTCTGCCATTTTCCTTAGTTCCTACTAAAGCCCAAAGAGCCAGGGATTGGCTGTTGTCCCTTCTTCTAAAGAAACGAGGTGGAAGCAGGACAAACAGTTTGCTAGGAGTCCTTGCTGGGTAAGTGGCAGGAACGGGGTTTGAACCTAGGTCTCTCTAACCCTGCCGCCCACCCGTGTTCCCTGCCTGGAGCACCTGCAGGAGGAGGAAGAGAAGAGGGTGGTACATAGACATAGTGGGAAGGCAGGGAGGCTCCACTGAGCTGGGGCCGCCGAGGGAAGCAGAGCAGCAGGCAGTTTCTAGAGCTTTCATTTCTGTCTGTCTCTTCCAAGCAGGTGAAAAACCCCACGGAGGGCCCTTCTCTCCTTCCCACCTCCTCCTCCCAGCTGCCTCTTCCCCCACGCTGGGAGGAGGGAGGTCAGGTATGCCGCTGGGGATGCAGGGGGAGCGGAGTGAGGAGGTAGGGGTGCATCATTCCAGATCCTTCCCCTCTAGCACCCCCCTTCTCCATCAAAGGGGCTCGGGGAGGCAAGAGCATTCCAGGTGGAAGGAACGGCGGGGCGCAAAGGCTGCGGATTAAGGATGTGGAGGCGGGGAAAGCCTGTGAGCCAGGCAGGAACTGAGGTTTGGGGCCCCCTGGGATTGCTCAGTGAAGAACTTGCCTGGAGGGGGGAGAGGGGGGGGGGAGAGAGAGAGAGAGAGAGAGAGAGAGAGAGAGAGAGAGAGAGAGAGAGAGAGAGAGAGAGAGAGAGAGAGAGAGAGAGGCAGAGATACACAGAGGGACAGACATAGAAGACAGAGAGACAGAGAGGGTGGAGAGAGACAGAGACACAGAGACAGATAGAGAGGGTGGAAAGACACAGAGACACAGAGAGAGACAGAGGAAGAGAGGGGAGACAGACAGACAGACAGACACTGTGTACCCAGCAAGAGCCAAGGATGCCAGAGGAAGGGGAGTGGCAGGGACTTTCTGGCTCTGAGCAACCTGCTCTCTACCCACTTCCCTATAGATAGGTAGTGATGCAGGAGGCAAGAGAAGTGATTTTCTTTTTTTTTCTTTGATCCCTCTGTTTTGTAGCTGGCCCTGCTGGTTCTGCATCAGACACACTGGCTCGAAGTTCTTCAGGAACTCTCACACTGCATTTTCTCTCCCTCTACAAGATCCATATTAATGTGCTCCATTTTACAGACAAGAAAACCGAGGCTCGGCCCAGGTATATACCTTGACCAAAATCAGTAAGCATGTTTTTGGGTTGTCTGGCTGGTTAGTTTTGTGGTTTTGTTCTTTTTTTGAGACAGAGTCTAACAAAGTAACCACTGGCCTCAAACCCTCTTACCTCAGCCTCTGGGTGCTGGGATTTATAGGTGTTCTGCACCGGGCTCCAGACTGTGTAAGAGGCACATCTAAGAACTGATCTCTGGTCTGTTTCTACAGGTGGCAATTTTGCCTGTCAGAGGGATGGGCTGTTCTCCCAAAGGGTTCCTGTCCCCATAGCAACCATGACAGGAACTCCCTGGTGAACTGCACTTTAGAGTTTGTGCCTGCCTTATTGCTTGAATGCCTTGAAGATTTATCATCCCTATTTCAGAGATAAGGAAACTGAGGCTCCAAGAATGGGTATGACCTGGCTGAGATTACAGAGCTCCTAAGCAGCAAAGCTACTACTGTTCAAATGGAGCGCAGTGACTAGAGTTTTGTTTTTTTTTTTTTTTTAACTCCCGGGTGGAGGAAGAGGGTCTGTTTCCTGCTCTTCTCAAGGAAGGGCAGTTCCGTTTTATTGTGGTTCTTTTGAGCCGGTCTCACTAGGTAACTAAGGGTGTGCCACCATTCCCAGCCAGTTTGAGGACATTTTTAGAGCTCAGGGAGAGGCACTGGGTGTGACCTTTGCCACCTTGGGAGCTGCTCCAGGCATTAGGTACCTTTGACTCCTTGGGTAGAAGAGGGAGGGTTTAGCCACGCTTGGTTCAATCCTAGCTAGTACTTCCTGACTGGGCGTCCTGGAGCCAGACACTTAGCTCCTCCGTTTTTTCCTTGGCTTCATGGGTAACATGAGGAAACAGAAACAGACCCATAGACTTGTAAGGACTGAGGTAATACATACATGTACATCATGAGCACAAACAGTAAGTGCTGACTAAACATTGGAGATTATTAATACTGTTACTCTATGTAACATTACCTTTTCACAAAGCAAGTTGCCTAGCTCGCTACATCTTTTCCACAGGAAATACCAAGGTTCTTATTGGACAAGCAAGGCCCCAAATCTTAATTTTTACTGAAGGAGGCATCACTGCTGACGCTGGCATATTAACAATTTTTATTTGTGATTGGGTCAGCGTCTCACTTTGTAACCCAGACTGTCCTGGAACTCTATGTAGACCAGGCAGGCCTTGAACTCACAGACATCAGTGAGTTCTGCCTCTGACTAAGTTGTGGGATCTAAGGCACATCATACTAGGCTCGATCTGTTGTTTTAAAACAAAGGCTTGCCCAAGATGTCCTTGGATTCATTGCCCAGGTAATTCTCCTGCCTCAGCTTTCAAGTACAAGGATTAAGATCATGAACCACCACACAGGGATTAGTAACCATAAACATTGTCAGATCTATTATTTCCACCCAATAGCTGCTGATATATGTCAATCAGTGTGCTACATGCTTCAAATATACTGTTTCCTTTAAATGTGTTTGAGACAAGATCACATATAGTCCAGGGTGAGACCAAATTTGCCACGCAGCTGCAGCTGAGGATGATCTCAAACTTCTTTTCTTTTTAATTTTTTTTTGGGGGGGGCGGGCAATGATGACAGGTTTTCTCTGTGTAGCCCTGGCTGACCTGGAACTTGCTCTGTGGGTCAGGCTGGTCCAGATCCACCTGCCTCTGCCTCCTGAGTGCTGGGATTAGAGGCCTGCAGCAACAGGACCACCAGATCAACCTTAAATTTCTAATCCTTTTTTTTTTTAAATATTATGTGTTGGTTAGGTTTTTTTTTTTTTTAGGGATTTTAAATGTATGTGAATATACTCTAACTATCTTTCAGACACACCAAAAGAGGGTGTCAGATCCCATTAAAGATGGTTGTGAGCCACCATGTGGTTGCTGGGAATTGAACTCAGGACCTTTGGAAGAGCAGCCAGTGCTCTTAACTGCGAAGCCATCTCTCCAGCCCAATTTCTCATCCTTTTACTGTCACCTCCTGAACACTTGGATCACAGAGGCACCGCTACATCTGTAGGCTTAGATTTTTCAAAACCTACTTTAATAAGGGCTTTTAAACCCTTTAACTTCCCTTCTAGCCCACCACCCAGGTAGTGGAAAGGAGAGGTTAATAGGGCAAAGGGGGATGTGGACCTGTTTAGAAATGCTTCTTTGGGACGACTCCAATCTTGGTTGTCAGGATATCAGTGTTTCAGTTCACACAAATCAGCAGTGGCAGCTCAAACCACTCACAAACACCATTCGCACATGCATAGGCAACAGCAGTTTAATCCAGAAGAAACCTCTAGGCTCTGCCAATCAGCCTGAGTCGGAAGTGGCAATCATGAGAAGTTCTTTGGTGGGTTTCTCTCTACAAAGTCACAACAAACAATGATCATGGAAGAAGGCAAGGTGAACCAAGGTGGTGATGGTTGTTGTCTCCTCGGTGTCAGAGTGGCAAGGTGAGCCAATGCCACAGGTGGAGATGGTTGTTGTCTCCTCGGTGTCAGAGTGGCAAGGTGAGCCAATGCCACAGGTGGAGATGGTTGTTGTCTCCTCGGTGTCAGAGTGGCAAGGTGAGCCAATGCCACAGGTGGAGATGGTTGTTGTCTCCTCGGTGTCAGAGTGGCAAGGTGAGCCAATGCCACAGGTGGAGATGGTTGTTGTCTCCTCGGTGTCAGAGTGGCAAGGTGAGCCAATGCCACAGGTGGAGATGGTTGTTGTCTCCTCGGTGTCAGAGTGGCAAGGTGAACCAATGCCACAGGTGGAGATGGTTGTTGTCTCCTCGGTGTCAGAGTGGCAAGGTGAGCCAATGCCACAGTGTTGTCCACTGGCTATCGGGTTATACTTACACCGTTTCCAAACATCACATGTTCTCTC